>NC_031775.1:15074832-15131621 GCF_001522545.3 Parus major
GAGTCCCTTCTGCATACACCGGCTTAGACTTACTCTTGCACCCCTGAGGTCAGAGTACTTTTGCTCTACAGATCTAGTCCCAGTCCTGGTCAGACCCATGATGAAAATTCCTTGGGTTTCAGTGGGTTTAGGCAAATGCTGTGACCAGCAGAACATGCGTGTGTTCCTTTTGTTCTAGTTTCACGTGATTAGAAACATATTCAGGTGCAATCTCAGTAAGACACTCTTCATATAATGTAAAATTCAGATAAGAATTGAATTAGGGTATGAACCAGAGGAATTAAGTAGGACCAATATTTGTGTGCAGACAAAGTCTGAGAGAGCAATTCTCTGGCCTTTGGGTCTGTGCCTTCCATAACTGTCGTACTCCGATGAGGGATAATGCTGGGAGCAGCCACACTTCAGGGAGGTGGGCAGAGAGTGCTCCAGTGACTGTCTTCTTTGTCCCCTGGGTTTTGACCAATTGTCAGTCAAAACTGGCAATGGTAGAACCCGTGCTACTGCTGCTAGGTTTGGATTCGGTAGAAAAGTCAAGTGTTCTATTTAACAAGTTGTTACAGAGCTGGAGCAAAGCTGCTGCTGCAGTGGCTCTGAGCACAGCCAGGCTGGGACTTCTCTGTCTGTGCTCAGCCACAGGGCTTTGTTGCCCAGCAGTAAGGTTAATGGCCAGTCCTCCTGGTGTAGTGCTGGGGCTGGCCCTCAGCTGTGGCTTTAACTAAAAGGAGATTTCTCTTACTAGCTAAGAGCTTTGTTGTCTCTGTGGTGGTTGAAGCCTGGGAGTTGTGCAGTAAGTGTCTGTCTATTACATCTTTTCATTATATGAGTAATTAAAATAAATCACAGAAAAGTGTGATGTTGTCTACGTGCAGATAGTGGGTTCTGGTTTCAAAAGAGGTACTGAGTTTTTCTCTCTTTCCTGATCTCCCCCAAGTTACCCTTTCCCTGTCTCAGCTCTGCTTTAATTAGCTCTGAAGTGATCTAATTAAGTCTGTTCAAAACAGTGTCTCCCAGTCTTGTCTTGAAAGCCGTGGAACGGCTCTGGTGGGAAACCTATTTTAAAGCATTTTAAAATCACTTACGCAGTTCTTCAGAGTCAGATCTGCTCCGTGCAGAATCAGAAGCCTGATGATTTTGTAGCGGTTCAGCCTCACGGCGTCGTGCATTGGTGTGTCTCCTTCCTAGAGGTGCGGAACACATTGTGAGCGCTGCCGGCCGGCCCAGCTGGGGGCTGTGCGGGGCTGTGCGGGGCTGTGCGGGGCTCCGCGGGGCGCTTACCCTGTCCCTGGCGTTGAGATCCGCCTCGCAGGCGATGAGATGCTCGCCGCAGTCGTAGCGACCCGTCCGCACTGCCACGTGCAAGGGCGTGCTGAGCAGCTGAGGGTCAGGGAGGAGACGGTCAGTGACACCGAACAGGTCAAAGCTGCTTCGAAAACAGCTGCTAGAAACTGCTGGGAGTAAGGGACAGCTTTTCGTCTTCAATTAAAAAAGCTGCAGGCTTCCTGAACACATACCTTGTCTCTTGCATTAATGTTTATCCCTTTGTCCAGTAAGAATTTCAGAACATCCAGATTCCCACCCCGGCATGCCCAGTGCAGAGCTGTAGAATGAAGCTTTAATAGGAAAAAGAAATTAAAAACATATTAATACAACATTATATTAAAATGTTATATTTAAAACATTATATTTTAAAACCTATTTTAGTCAAATTAATTAATCAAGTTAAAATAATTGTATGCAATTTAACTTGGAGCACATCACTGCGATCACACAGTGATCACAGTTTCTAGTAAAAAAAATTGTTTCTGGTAAAACAAAAATTGTTTCTAGCAACAGCTTTTCTTATTTTGCCCTAATTTCTTTAGTACTGTGAATTTCTCACTCTTCACATTCATTGCATATTACTCCTAAAGACAGATCTTGGCAATGCTGCTGTGAGAGAGGATGTGTTTTGTCTATTTTTTGAGCTTAGAAGTTACCTTTAGCCAGGTATGTGGCTGCTATGTGCTATTTAAATTTTTTATTCAATGCTTTTTGGGTTCTAAAATGCATAGAAAATGAAGCTTGAGGGAAAGAATAGTTCTCTTTAAAAAACAAACAAATCCCCAAGTTATGCAAGTCCACTAAGGGAATTAAAACCCCTTTCCTCTACAAGATTTAGCATCCTTGCCCTGAGCTGTGCTGGAAAGAGCCCCTTGCTGGTCCCATCTGCCTGTCATTCCGTGAGCACTGCCGGGTTAAGCGAGGGGAGCAAGGCTGGACAGTGCCAACTGTTCAGCAAAGGGAAAAGGGTGGAGAAGCAAAGAAACAGCTGCAGAAGCTGTTGATACTCAGGAACCCTTGTGGCCAGAATTCCAGAGGAGCAGGGGGCTCTCCCGCGCACAGCCTTGAAATCGTGGTGTGCGCCATGCTGACCCTGGACACCTGTGTGGGACAGCGCTGTGTGAGCACCTGCCAGCAGGCTGAGGTGGGAGCCTGACCTCAGCTCTCTTACCCTGCCCGAGGCTTTCTTGTTTGTGGCACTCTGCTGGCCAGCACTTCCTGTGTTTTCCAACCATCTTGGCACAGGGAGGCAGACGCTCCCTCCTGAAACCTCTTCTCCACAATGTTATTTTAAGAATAATCTTCAAAGACATTGTAAGGCCTTTCAGTACTCCTCCTCTATGAGAAGCACTTCTATAAATGGTTCTCCTGGCACGTACAAGGTAATGAGCAGCTTTTGGAGAGAGGTGTTAGTGGATGTGCATACCATGTCTTTCTGTTCAAGCTGGGCCCCAGCTTCCACCAACTTCTTCACCACCTCTAGATGTCCTTCAGAGCATGCCCTGTGCAGCGCCGTGCGTTTGTACTGGCAATTGAAACAGTGCAAAGTTAGACATTGTATACGGCACAAAGGTATCTTCAAATCTCTTCTCCTGCCCTCCCTCGGATGATGTCAAACATACATACATACTCCATGCTGATTCCTTTTAAAGACCTAATACTTTTGTGACCTGAAATCTGCTAAAATTTTTAATAGCAACCTGATAGATGAGAGCTGCCTACCCAGCTTTTTAAAGGACGGGAGAAACACCTGCCATACAGCATCCAGATTTAAAATAATGCCTGTTGAGTTCCCCATCCAACATGCTACACTGTGTTTTGAAAGTGCAGCTTATGCATTATGGAATATGAGGGCAGCCACTTATTTCTGTTGTTCTGCAGAAAAATTTCTTTTTCCATAGCATTGGAAGATCAACTTGTATAGAAAATCAGGTTCTCCTGGGCACCAACAGCCCATATCTTTTAAATATAAAGACTCTTTTGAGGCAATATGATTTGGAAGGGTCTCAGTGGCCACTAGAAAACTTGATGTACAAAACTTCCAGCATTTATTTACTTTCCCCCACCCCTCTTTTCCTTTCATGACAGTGGAATCTAAAACCCTCATGGTAAAAGTTATTTTTGCTCTCTTCTGTAGCAGGCTTTGCGTTAGGAAGACTGTACCTTATCACAGACATTTGGATCCCCTTTGTCTGACAGGTATTTTTCAATTACTGGCAACTTGTTCTCCAGTGCAGCTTTGAAGAATGTGGGAACATCCACAGGTCCTGTCTGAAGGAAAGAATATAGAGAACATAAATGTGTGTGGCACAAACCCCCATTAATGCTTTCCCAGAATAAGGTACTTGGAAGTAACTTACTATAACTTCTGGTTCAGGTTTCTTTAAAACAGGTACTTTCACTTTCTTGCATCTTTTCTTCTTCTTCAGCTCAATAATTTTTTCAAGATCTTCCAAGTTTTCAAGTTTTGACCTGGCCTCTAATTTCTTCTTCTTCAGCTGAAACAAATCAGGGAAGGCAGCAAGTTGAGCTGTGTGACCACCTCTCCCTTTCAGAGTGGCAGGAAGCAATGTGATACTATTCAGCTGAATTCAATTAAGACTGGATGAACTTTGAAGTTTATTTTTTTTAGACAGGGCTAGTTGACCATTACAATAACTTGCTAACTATGTGAGAAATTCTATCCCATGTATAGCTTTTCATATACCATTAGACCACTCCCTAACTTCTTGAGCCATATGCTGTGACATTAATTTAGGCCAGGAGTCAGAGCAACTCTGCTGTCTCTTCTGGCACAACAATTTTAAAAATCTCATGTGCAGTTTATGAGAGCTGGAAAGCTCCTGCAGTTTCAACTGACTCACTTCCACCAAGTGATTTTCTTAAATCACTTTTTTTTTTTTTTTTTAAATGATGCAGCCTCTAAATTACTGGAACTTAATTTTCTTTGCTTAAAAACATGCCCTCAAGATAAGAATAAGGTTTAGAATGATCCTAGCATTTCAATCCACAAGTGTTACTACATTTTGGGAAGCCATGAAGAATGTCCTCAGTGTCCTTGATGGGGCAGTTCAATAAATGTTTAAGTCTTCTCCAAACCTGCTTGTAAAAAGCATCTGGGCATGAAGTCAGTGTGGGGCACTACTGACACCAAGGGCAAGTGTTGCCTGGACTGAGATCCCACGAGGTGTCCTTGACTTCAGGAGGGAGACTCTCGAGCAAGGGCTAACAGGGTGAATACAGCTGACAGATTCTGTCCCATGGTGTGATTAAGAGTGAATACACTGGTGACACCCTGTCAGATGGTATACAGTTTTGTCAAATGAATTCTTATTCAAGTTATTTCCACCTCTTTTTATTGTTCTCTGCCTTTGTGGTTTGATCTGCAGATCATTGGCCTAATAGAAAATAATTATGCTGACTGTGAATAACTGGAAACCCACAAAGTTCTTAGGAACATGCTTTGAAGGAACTCAAAGGAACAAACTTTGAAGGAACTTTGTAGCCACTAATGATGTCTCTGTTGAAGTTTAAAAAGTAGTTTTTATTCTAATGTTTCTGAGACTGACTTTCTCACTCTTCATTTTTTAGAACAGAGTCTTATTTCCCCTGCTACTTAAACTTCATAATTTCAAAATAACTTTAAATTTTTAGGCCAGTTGATTACTAATTCACAAAAAAAAAAATAAAAAATTACAGCTACTGTGTTATTGGGGGAAAAAAAACATCAATTCTTAAGGATCTAGGGAGAATTGTCATGCTCCAAGAACAGAAACTGGTACTTCTCTGTAGACCACTGTGTGTTTCATTTGTAACTGTCCTTCCCAAATGTGCTAGTAAGCTAAACGCTGTGTTTTCATAAAAATAACATTTTCATGTTAATTAAGGCTTCTGGCTTCAGAAATGCACTCTTACATCTTTTGTGGGTTAGTTATTTTTGGTAGCAGTCATTAGGTGTGCAATGTGAAGGTGTTTCACTGGCTCTGATTGCTCTCCCCTCACTGACAGCCAGCAGCAGGGTTTCAGTCAGACAGTATAGGGGATGCTTTAGCTTCTACCTCCAAGTGTTGCTGCCTGCACCCACAGGCTACAGAGGTGAGCAGATCTCCATGGTCTTCAGTGGACTTTAGACCAACCTCCTTCATGGTGGTCTCCCAAAGATTTTTCTAGCTCCCCATGCATGTATTTCTAGCTTAGAGAGAGGCAGAACTTCAAGGCTGCAGCAGGAGATGTATACATGATGATAAAGCAGAAAACACAAGAGCCTACCTCTGCTTCTAGTTTTTTCTCCTTCTCATAAGCCAGATCACCTCGGGTCAGTGAGTGCTCAGGGATTGTCTTCAGGTCCTCCTGCTTCTCTAACCTTACAGCAGCTTCATACTCTCCATTTTTGAAGTCCTCAGGGAGGAAGCTGCCAGTCTCTTTATCATCCACTTTCTTCCCAGTCACCTGTAAATGCAAACATAATATAATATAATCAGTGGGTTCCTGACTGCAGTAGCCACCACTTGGGAACATGGATTGCCTAGGGCTGACTGCACCTCATCCCTGCCCTGTCTCGGAGTGTGTGACAGCCAGGACAGGCCATTCTGCCTGTGCCTGCATTAGCTGGGGATGCAACTGGCTTGGGCAGTTCTGCCATGCAGTTAAATCAGGTTGCTGAATGATTTCAAGGCTGGTTTTACCCATTCCTGTCAGTACCCAAGTCCCATTTATAGCAGAAAGGCAGAAGCTATGTGATGCTGTGCAGCAGCACAGCTTCCAATAGTTTTCAGAAATATTTCTGATGCCCAATTAAGTGTGTACAGACATAACTTGTTAAACTTAATAGAGGCAAATGTGTATTTTGAGAGTGGTTCATGTGGCCTAGGCTGCCTTTCTGTTTGATTGCCTTGTAAAAATTGTATTTGTTATAGAGTCTAATGCAGAAGAAACTATGAGCACCTTGACAAAGAGTTCAATACAGCATTAACTAGTTAGGCAGTTGTATCTTAACAAAGCCATCTGGGAAAATAAATGCAGTGCTTCACTGAGTCATTCCTGTTTTCCCAGTTTCTCAATCAGATCATTCTTAGTCTGAATCCTGCAGTGGAATGTCCCATTACTTGTGGTCTAGACCTAATTTTTCAAAGACTTCTACATCATGAACAGCAGTGGCTTTAGGAATTGCTAGTTTATTATTAGAAAACAATACAATTATTAAGATGATGTTAATTTAGTATTATAAAATACTGTAGTTTCCCTGCATTAATATGTTGTCCCAGTCCCTTATTAGATTGTGAACATTACTGGCTTCTAAAAATATATATAAATAAAAATCAAGGACAAAGTCAAATAAATAACTAAATTTTGATTGATCTTTTCCTGGTGAACTGTGCTGTGATGTCAAATCAAAACAGCTGTGTAGTTGTGTCTGTGGTGAGACTCTTTCCCAAGAACTTAAAATGAAAATATAATAATATAACAATAAGTATTTTACACCTAGAGCGCAGCAGTGCTGATAACCTGCTAAATCAGAGATCCACAAGGGTTGTCTTTTTCTGCCTGCTCTAATGACAACCTAGAAAACAATTAATTGTGAGTAAATGAAAGAAGGTTGCACCTACCAGCTCTTCTACTTTCATCATCATCGTCATGTTTGCTGGTGAGCGAAGGCTGTGCTCCTGTATGGCTGAAACCTCCCAGGGCTCAGGCCAGCTCTGCAGGGACCACCACACTCACTGCACTTATATATCTTTGGGAGAACTGTGCTTGAATGAGATAATCTTCCAACCTGGGAATCCAAGTATGCCCCTTGTGCTTGCCAGCTGAGAGGTGGTTCACGCTCATTCCAGACACGTTAACGAGCCAGATCTGGTGTCCAGGCAGCCAAGGGGCGTCAGCTGGGCGAGGAAGGGTGAGAGCCCCAGTCTGACCACACCAGTATGGGAATCAGAATGAAATGTGAGCTCATCATTCCTTTGGCAATGACTGCACTGCTCAGCAATGCGAGCCATTCTGTGCTCCCAGTGCCCACTAGGACAGCTGTCTGTTGATACAGCGTTATAACTTCATCTTCTTTTTTTTTAATTGACATTCAGATGACTGTAAGACACTGGAAAGGGTAAGTGGCTTATGTACAGGGCTTATAGCAATATCTTCCTGATAAATGGATTACTTCTAAAGTCTCAAAAAGCCATTCTCTTCATTGCTATTTATTCTTGGGTGATAAACACTTTTAGGGGAAAGGCTTTTTCTCATCATGATGACAGTCTTCTATATTTGTTGGAAGGAATTCTCTGAAGGGATTACTATAGCAGAATGATGTCTCTGGTGCTAAAAGGGCCTATGACACAGTAAGTTACAATCAGTGTAAGATATCAAAACACAAAGATTTGCATTTTTCTGGACCCTTGTCAATGATTATAAGCCAAATAAAAAAGGGAAAACTTAATACTGTTTTCTCAGGCAATATTTTCCTTCTGTATATGAGAGAATAGGTGCCCAGAAGTGATTTATTTATTTTTCCTGATAAGGTGAGATGCACACAAATCTATGTAGATGATGTGTGTGTTTTGGGGAAAAAGAGCTATTGAATCTTTTGGGAAAGCTTGTCTTATGCTAGGAATCAGAGTAGTCTGGAATCAAGAGAATGATCACCAGCAGAAAGCAGTTTTATAAGAGGAAGATGCACTAATCCTTGCATTCAGAGTGTGGATAAATGCCAAGAAACATCAGTTCTGTGACAGTGCAATGCCTGGAGCGCCTGTCCGGTGAGGTACGCAGGTCACCTGGCTGAAATGAATACAGCAGCTCAGGTGCTTCAAGGACAACATGTACATCAGTGCTTCACCAAATTGAGACCTATCTCGGATGTTGTTTATATCATTAGCATCATTAGCATGCTGCATTCCTGACATTGACCTTTCAAGGTGTCTCTCCTCTGAACTATCCCCCAGTAATCCGAGTACATCCAAACTTGTCTTCTAGTGCCCATCATACCTATGCCCTCCCTTTCCCTGAAATGAAGCTGGACATCAGGTGGTTCCTTTACCACTCAGAATATATATGACATTAGAGGATGAGTCCCAGAACTAAAATAGAGTATGTGCTAGCAACACAACCTTTCAGAACATTTTTTTCCAAACTGAAGTACAGCAACGCTATCATTCCCCCCTAGTGGCATGTTCTGAATCACACTGCCAGGTTTTTCTCACTGCAGTTTTGTACTCCTGCTAAATGTCTCTATAGAGGCAGCTCTGGCTCTTTTTGTGTGTGTGTGTGTGTTCTAACAGCTTACCTCAATCTGTTCAATTCTCTGATTTTTATTTGGGAGATTGTCTTGAAATCCACAGCCCTAACAGGATGGCTGTGTAGAATGCTTCTGGTTCAGTGAAAACAGATCACAGCAGAGACCTGGCACAGAAATATAGAGGTTTGCTTTTAGAAAAAAAATTGTTTAGAGAACTGTAAACTTCCTCTGAACTCATTTTTTTTAAGCTTATTTTCCCTTTTTTTTCTTTCCCTTTGTTTTTTTTTTTAACAGCTTGATATATAAAACTGACTCAGCAAAACCTAATGTGGAAGCTTTAAGTGGGTAGATCTTCCTCTGCAAATGGTACATAAATCCAGATCCAGAGTAGCTTTACAGGAAAACTCAGTGCCCTGAGGGGAAACAGAAACCAAGTTCTCACGAGTGCTACCAAAACACCACAGTTTATTCATCTTTAAAGTATCCCATCCATGATGACTAAAAGAATAGTAAAGAATAAAATATTCCTTGATTATCCTAAGTATCTATTTTAAAAGAGTGGCACCCAGAAACCCACTTTAATCAAAGGCTGAGATCTAAATTAACCTAACAGTAAATGCTTTTAAGCTAAATGTCATGTAAACAAAGGCAACACTTTTGAAATAGCAGAAATGCATCAGTTTGTATCAGCTAAGACTCTTGGCTTATCACTATTGCTTAATATTGGAGGGGGAAGTAGATAATGAGCTTGTAACCTTGTACTGGATGGTAACCACTCAATTGCCTTTCATCAAGTGATTTCTCGTTAAGGTGGTAATAGCAGATGGTCAGTGGGCGAAGTGTAACAGGAATCTGAAAAACTCTTGCCACCCCAGTGAAGGATAAGGGCAGAGAAATCATCTGCAAGGTGTGAGGCAACTGGATATTGTCACAAAAATCCTGCACAGAGAAAACATGAAAGGACAGCAGGGACAGCATGACAGGGAGAAAACTGTGGCACACCCTGTTCCCTGCTACCAAAATGGAACTCTCTGACTAGAGTAAAGAATGTTTGTAATTAATTTTTCTAAGTGATTAATGGCAGACTGAAAGTATCATGTGATAAAAATGATATTGCCACCTCCCGTCAAGTGTGTGACCGTCGTGTTTTCAACTCGTCTATCTCACATTTTCCAGCTCTCTGCCCTTGGCTCTGTCCATGCACCCATAGATGCTGCCCTTGGATGCCACTGTGCCTGAATTCCTTTTATCCATTTCCTGCTGCTAAGTAAAGGCATGAAAAAATCAGTTGCTGAGGAGTGGTTATGGGCCAAAGAGATTATTGAGCCAGCAAACTCTTCCACGTGTGTGCAGTCAAAGATAAATTCATAACCAAGGTACACAGAAGAAGTAGTAACCCACATTACTAATTACTCCTCCTTGGATTAGTGACGTGTTAGTGTGTAATGGCATGTTTATTTTGCAGTGTGTGTGTGCACCCAGCACTTATATATCCCAGCAACTTACATATCCACAGGCAACAGAGCAGTATATAATTGCATATTGCAAAAAATGCATTTATTTCCTCTTCTTTCTTTTTAGCTGTTGGTTTTCCATAAAATATAGGAAACACTTTTATTTGTCTAACATGTACTTTTTGATACTTTTGTCAAGAAGTTAATTGGTTTGAGAATTAGTTAACTATGATATGATAATTATAGCACTCATGTTTTAACTTTTTCAACATAGCAATATATATATGTATGTCTTTTTTCTAAAATGTTCAGGAAATTTCTACCTAATCTGATTGGAGATTACTTATCAATTTTTGGGTTTAAAACTGAAAGGAAGTATACTGTCTTCTCAGCAGAAAAAAATCCCAAAAAACATTTTTATCCAGGTATGTTAAGCTAGTCAAGTACATAGTTAGAATGTAAGGATTTATTGAATAAAAAAGAAGAGGTTAATTTTTCCATTTTTCCAGATCATTCAACTAGCAGGTTGCTGGTGTGGACAACACAGTTCTCTGGTGTCAAAACTCAAACCAGCAATGAGTCAATAGTTGCATCACTTCAGATAAGCTTAAAAAAAACCCTCTTCAAATTACATAAGGGTTGGGGATTTCACATAACATGAAAAAACACAACTGATTTCTGTTTAAAAACAAGGTGTTTGAATGTATCTGAGGCTGTGAGCTTTATCACAATGGCATTTCTACAACACATGAATCTAGATAAATCATTTGAATGGCTCTGAGGGAACAAGCAAGTGTTCCCTGAGAAAGAAAACACATCAGAAGGGTTGTTATCTGTGGTCAAGTGGGTTTATCTCTTGGGTGCTTGCCTTTCTAGTTAGCAGTACAGGTCAGGGTCCTGCTGCTCCAACCTGTGCTGATGCTGTTCACGTAACCTCTGACTGCATTTGTGTGTGGGAGATAATGTACATCATTTCCTCAGCTGCTGCAAAAAGGCTTTTCTGTGGAAGTGTGGAGTGGTCTTAAAGGTTTCTACTGTTCAGAAATACTCCAGAACAACTCTAAGTCAGGCAGGAAAGGAGAGTGTTTAAAGTAAAGAACAGTGAGCGCCTGCCTGCAAATCCTGGCCACCTGAGTCACGATCCAGCACTGGCCACTTGCTCTGCAGTAAAGCATGCCCAGTACTTCTGAATAGCAACAAGGGAGAATTCATCTTCACTCTGGAGAAGCTGTGGCATTTTTAAACTTTATTTTTATTTAGAATTTCACATTGTCTGACTTAAAGCCTCCAGTTACTGAATCTTGATAAAGCTTTGCCTAAAAGCTCCTAATTGTTCCCTCTCATCCCAGTAGTCCAATGCCTTTTTTTTCTATGTAAGTGTAAGGGGCTGCTATAGTTTTGGGTGATAGAAACATCCCTCTGAAATGCTGCATGGCATGAAATGCACAGGACAAAATCCAGGTCCTAGCTGTCCTTTGCTCCACTTACATAGCAAAGCAGCAGCTCAGGGGCCATTGGAGAGCTCCATCGGGAAACAGTGCAAGACTTCACAGGCTGTACCTGAGAAGGTGATGGTCACTTGCAACTGGCTGCTTCAGTTTTAGGAATTCCACTCTGCAAAGGTGTCAGATTTCATGTGGAGCTTTTGACAGCAGTGACCAAATAACATCCAGCCATTGCTTTTCCCATTACAGCATATGTTGAAGTAGTTATCCAACAGGATTCCCAAATCCCTCTCCAGGCAGAATCAACCAAATTGCATTTCTCCCAAGGGGAGACTTTGGGAAGCCATCAGGTCCAAGTTTCTGCTCAAAACAAGGTAAAAATTGAATTCAGGTAAGGTTGTTCCAGGCTTCATCCAAACAGATCTTAAAAACCTCCAAGGAAAGAGATTTCGTAACATCCCTGGCCATCCTGATCCAATGTCTGATTGTCCTCATAGCAATTTCTTTTTCCTTACATATAGCTGAAACTTCCCCACTTTCAATTTATGATCATAGTGTCTCATTCTCTTCCCACAAACCTCACTAAAGAGCCTGGCTCTGCTTTCTTTGTAACCTCCTGCAAGGCTGTTTTTACTTTCCTTGAAACCTTGTCTTCTCCAGGCTGAACAAGTCCAGCTCTCCCAGCCATTTCTTAGACCATGAGTGCTCCAGCCCCCAACCATCCTGGAACTGATTTTACATCATTGTTTGGACACGTGATGAAAATACTAAATGATGTTGTACCAGGAACTGATCCTTGTGGGAATCTGCTGGAAATAGTTCCACTTGTTACTCTCACCACTTTGCAATCTGTCAGTGAGCCAACTTTTAGATCTTCCAAAGTGCATCCTTTTAATTCCATACAATGCATGCTTTTTAATCATACCAACATATGCCATGAAATGAAATGCCTTTGGCAAGACCCAAGTAAACTGCATTAATATGAATGCTACTCTCAACCAGACCTTTCATTCTGCAAAAAGACACTTTTTTATAAAGCTTTGCTTTGCATCTAGCCCCACAGGTTGGCATGTTTCATATAATTTATCTGATTCTGTCTTGATAAAAGTTTGGTTAATAACTCATCCCCCTGTTTTCCCAGAACTGAGTCAGGTCAGCCAGCCTGTTAACTCTTTCATCATTTTCAGCCAGTCAAAACATCTTGGGAGCTAAGAAAAAATGAAAAGGAGCTTCTCTGCTTTACTGGCACTGAAGTTGGCCTGTGATATCTTTGGATGCAGCCCATGTGGATGCTCTGCCTCAGTGAGATTGCTGTTTCTTGTGAATAAAAAGGAGCTCAGGGAATCAAGGTGATGAAGAATTGGATGGATTTTGCTTTAAAAGATGAGGATGTTTTCATAAAGCATTGATTTTTTTTTAATCTCTGAGCAAAACAGTAATGTGTCACACCCCTGTTATAAGATGTGCACTCAGACAGCCTCTCTCTCATTTATTGGAATCATATCCACTATAATGTTAGAAACAGCTTGAGGAGAATTTTAAAATCACTATTACCTGATAACCTGATATACCTGATAAGGGAAAAAATAACCCTTTTATGTTTTTATTTTGGGGAAAGAGGGATTATTGTTTTGGGCTTTGTTTTTACTTTTAACATTTTGCAATTAAAATGTAAATGTGCAAATCTGCTTCACATTAAATTTGCTGAAAAGCTATTTCTCCCCTTTCATGAGGTTTCAGTAAGATATCATTTTTATCCAAGCTGTGTTTAAAAAATATCTCCTTTGATTCTGATAATACCAGTGAGGGTGGAAAAACATTGATGCAAATTTGGAGTTACATTACATCATATGTTGGTCATCCTCTTGGGGCTCGAAGACAGATACTTCTGTGACTGCAAATAGGACACAAAAATACTTTTTCTCTTTTCTGTCAGTTTATTATAGGTATACAGCATATACTAAAAAAGAAGTTTGAGCTTAATTTTAGAGAAGAGAGCAAGAAAAATGCCAACAAAAAAAAAGGCAAGAAAAAAATCCAAACACATCTTTTCCTCTAAAGTTTCATAAGCAGACAAATTTATTTCTGTGATGAATTTGGAGAAACAACTTGTGTCCTTCTGTAACAAAGAAGTTTTACAGGAGTCTCTTGTGAAACTGGCATGGGGTTTCTGTATTCTGTTTCATTCCATGTTCACAAAGTGTAGGGAGTGCATGCAAAGGGACAAAAGAGTCTAAATGGTCTAAATTGGTTTCTCTGGGTCTGAAAACTGCAATGTCTTCATCTATAGACACTGTTTTTAGGAAGTTTCTATTTCACAAAGGAAAATACTAAAAATCTCCCCCATAGCTATTTTGTCTCAGCAAAGGCATCTTCACACCACAGCCAGCTGGATAAGGAGACCATGGGGTAGGTCTTTTCCTCAGAAAATCTGTTGTTATCCAAAGGAGCTAGAGAGGTGACTTGGCTGTGACCAGGACCAGCCAGCACTTCCTGAAGGTCTGCCCATATCTAATTCACATACCCTGTGAGAAATTTGCTATGAGCTCTGCTTCGTTTTTATGTTTTTTCAACCATCTGTGTGGCAAAGATAGTGTAGGCATAGGCTGTTCACACTAAAATCATAGAAAGAGAGGGAAGATCCTTCTTTTTCCTCCCCCTCCTGCATCAATAGAGAGAATGCAGGACAGCATTAGTACAAATTAAACACTAAATTTCATGGTGAAGAAGTGCAAAAACAAATGCATACCTTATTTTTTTCTCATGGATACAAGGACAAACATTAAGAAATTGAGATACTGAAGGGCAGTGTCATTTGTCACTGCCCAGTTTTTCACATGGCCAAGGGTTGTGGCTGAGTGACCATGGGAGTGAATGTATTCCCAGAGTTTCCTGCCTGAATTGCAATGAAGAGGCCACTGCCTTTTCTGACACATGGGCTCAGTCAGCTGGGTTGTCTTTATTGCAAGTGAGTGGACAGTAAATTCTGTTGAGTAACTTTATGTTTTCATACGGTGGTGTGTGATGAGGAAGGGAAAAGGCATTGCTTTCCCACTAAGCAGCATGAGTCAGAGAACTGGTTTGGAGAAAATGAGAAATCACCAGGGGCTTTGCCAAGAAACTGCAGCTTGTGAGACACAGCAGAGTTTGGCTAGTTATTTTGTTTTCTTCATACAGTCTCTCTGCAATTCTTAGTTTTGGCAGAAAGTGGAAAAGAAATATTGAAACATTGGATGTCTAAATTCCACTGGGCTCCTGGCTTTCCTGAAGCAAGGAAGAGTTGGGCATCTCTGGCTGACTACAACTTTGTCTGAATTCCAGCTCCAATAGGTATGGAAAAACTTTTTCCTTTTATTTTTCAATATTCTTTCTTAAGCCTTATTTGTCAGAGGCCAAACACATGGTCACAGTCTGAGCTCTTAGGTTTGCATGTGCTGGCTCAGAATGCCAGACTGCTGAGGTTAGATCCAGGTACAGGTGAATTTGTGATTATCCTTGCAATTTCCTTTTGGGCTTTACTCTTTCAATGTTTGATCACAGAAATCAGTAGAAATGTTTCCCTGTCTTTTGGGGAGAAAAGAATTCACTTGAGACATATAGGGCATCTGTCTCCTCCTGTCAGAAATCCCTACAGGTGACCTAGAGACTTTACTGCTTAATTTTCTATTGACATTTCAAAGAACTACTTTTTTTTACTAAGCTGCATAAGCAATAGTGCACATGCTCATTATGTTCTTGGGCAAGAAATTATTCTAGACAACAGATGAAAGCAAATCCAATTTTGCTTTTCTCTTTATTACGAGTTGGTAAATACTCAGCTATCAACACAAGAAAAGCAGCAGCCTTGCTGTCTGGGTTTTCTCTTTATGTTTTTGCTGCAGTATGTCATCTAGTTTTTCTAAAATTTATACCACCTGCACCCAAAGGCCATGGCCCCATCAGAACTTTTGATACATGCATGAAATCAATGAATACATGTTTATTTGGTGGCTGGTTGTAACAGAATGAAGACATTGAAAAATCTGTCTTTTTCCCTGGGTGCCAGAAGTAATTTATATATAAAACTCAGGAAAAAAAAGTAGTACCTGGAGTATGGTGTTAAAATGTAATTTTATTTGCTTTTAATTACAGCTGTACATTTGAGAAGGGCACTTTTTAATCTCTTATCAAAGCATTCTATTTTTCTTTGATCTAACAATAATTTATTGAGTGCAGTTGCCACCAGCATCTGTAATCCTTCTTAAAATCCCTCTATGCATTCCACTTTCTTCCAGGTTGGCCTTTTTCTGTCCATCACAATAAACATATTCTCCCTTTTGTTCATATGTTCATCTTCCATTTGTCTCCACTGGGGTTAGAGGCACTCACATACAATGAATAGTCCTTTGAAGTGTATGTTTTCTTCATATTTTGTTTCACATGATCATTAATTAATATGATTATTTGCCACTCAGGGAGATCTCAGTTATCTGTATTAATGGAGCCTTTAGAATGGGGGAGAAAACAACCCAAACACTTTCTTGTTTGTTGCTGTCTAGGAGTAACGGTGGGGACGTGTAGCAGCACTCTATCACCAAGTGATAGAGTTTCACTGGCATCCTTATGACATTTTAATGTAAAGAAAAACTAAAATGGAAAGTTTTGGGCCTGTAAAATGTTGCCTCTGTCACCTATAAATGCCAAGGTAAGTGGCCTTAGTTCTTTGAAGCAACACCATTGCTGTTTAGCACACTCAGTGAAGTCCTGGTCCTCCTCACACACACAAGGCATCTTGTATTGATGGACTGTCCCAAAACCACTGACTTGGCACAGAAGTCCTCCAGTGAAATGTGCACTTCTGAAAATGGTATCTAATACACTCTGAGACTACAGTACCCATCTCTTACTGAAAATAAAACCAAGCAGAGTGGGCTGTAGCCATTACTTAGCCATCAGAAATCATGAAGAGATTAGACACCAACCCAGAAACAGAATCATGAAAGCTGCAGGCTCTTGGCCTGAGTGTATCTCCATATTTATTATGAAGTTACAGATGGGTGGAGTCAGTCCGTATGGTGCCTATAGACTTTTTTAAAGTATAAGCCTAAAAATACAAAACTGAACAGCTGAATATTTTTAATTTTTGTACTTCAAACATTTCATTCAAGCAAATAATTCAAAGGCTTTGGAATGAAATGGTAAATTTTCCTTGTGCATTTTAGAATATTATCTCTATTTCTCTTCCCAGGTAGTGTAGGCTTCATAAGTTGTATGAGTTGAAGTCTATTGCCTGGAATCCATAGCCTTCTGAGATGTCATAAATGAGTTTGAAGCTTCCCCAATAATCAGCTCTTACCTTCAAGCAGCTAAAACCCAGTTGGCTGAAGCTAATATGTCCAAAACAGAGATGAAGCTTACAGAAGAAGGCCTTGGCCTATTCCCTTGCAATGTAAGAGCATCATCAGTTAAAAAGAGAAATCCCAAAATCACAGGTTCATCTGCCTTTTTAAAACTCAGTAACCACAAAATAGGTGCTACCTTCAGCATCTTCACAGAAGGTTGTGCCATATTGTACTGGAGTTGATCCTGGTAGCATCAGTTCTCTTAAGATGAAAACCAACAATTTCACCCTCTCTTTGACCAGCACATAGCCAATTTATCTCATTTTTGTCCTGCCAGCTATGTGCTGCTAGCCAGTGAGACAGTTCTTCAAGAGCTGTCACATGAAGCAGAGTATCCATATGGAAATCATCTCTAGATGCAATAAAATTACCACAAACCACCATGTTTTAGTGCACAATTTGTTCCAAGACTTTTCACTTCTCTTTCAGGACAGTATTCTCTTAAGTCAACTAAACATGAAAACTCAACCACAAAACATCCCAGCTGATAAGAACAAGTTAGTAATACCAGTTCTGCTCACAGCAGAGAAAACAAAACTCTGAAGTTTCACAAAGTGCTTCTTGCTCTAAGCATGGATTAGTTTCCACAAGCATCTCTTCCCATCTGTCAAGGACAATTGTCTGTGAGACTTCTGCTGGGCTGAACCAGTGCAGAGTTCCTCCCTCATTAAGATGGCTTGAATAAAGGGAATAGCTCCTAAGAGTATATTTTAAGAAAGAATTGACAGGATGTATTTATTAGTCATAATATTCATGAGAAAGAGGAGCCAAGTAACTGTCGGAAGCAGCAGTCAGAAGTGGACAAACTCGGCTACTGCGAGGAGCTGAACATGGAGCTACAAACACTCTTTGATCACAGCAAGTGCCACACCACCTCCACAGCCTCTGGAGCTGCAAGTTCATGGAGTCCCTATGTCCAGGGAAAACATGTAGGGTCAGAAGTTTGCAGGGTTTTGGCTGAGGACTAAACCTCAGCAGCTGTTGACTCCCCCTTCTACTGTGTCTGCACAGGGAATGCGAGACCTTCACACTAGAAATGATTCCCAGTTGCAGCTGCTAGATATTCATAACAAATGTCTAATGGCTAAAATTGTGTGCTGTGGACAGTGTCACCTTTCATGTCATATGGGGACAATTGTGTATTCTCCACTGTGGCTGGGATGTCCCATTCTAACATCATCTGGAGCTGTACTCCTAGACCAGGAACGGCTGCCACTGAGCAGTCAGTTCAGACCCCTGCTGATGCTTTCCTTGTATCAAGTTACTGTATTCTAACATTGTAGATATACCAGGACTGGGTAGCTGCCACTGTGTCTCACTGCAAGAGAAAGTGTAACTGTAGCAGCCCTGCCTATGAATTACATTTGAATCAGGTTCGATTCCAGGTTACAGCAGGACAAGGGACATACACATCCCGTTCCAGACTGCTTGCAAATTTGTGCTTCCAAAGGCAATGTGCCTTTTGTGCTGATATTGGGCATCACCAGGAGAAAACACAAGGATGATTTATTGTGTTGATGAATGGAGGTGGATGAACTGCTGCTGACCATCGTGAAGTTTCTGCTGGTTTGCTCTGAAATACCTTTCTTCAGAATCACAAAATCTCTGAATATTCTGATTTGGAAGAGACCCGCAAGGATCACTGAGCTCAGCTCTTAAGTGAAGATACATATGTGGCCCATACAGGGATTGAACTGTGACTTTGGCATTATTAGCACCATGCTCCAACCAGCTGAGCCTCAACTAATCCAGTCTTCTGGGAGCAACATGCCTTTCTACTGGTTTACACTGTAGAACTAACCTGAAATAGCGTTTCCATGAATCAATCAACTTTCCAACCCCCAGAATCTGGCAATCTTACAAAAATCTTCTTTCTCTTAAGATACAATGAGGTGCCACAAACAGCCTGGGGAGATGGAAAGCACAGAGAAGCTACTGGAATGTGTAGGGGTGCAGTGCAGTGACCAAAAGTACAGTGCATCTCCCACATGGGAGCTGGTAAGGACACACACTGCACCAGCTCTGTGTGGGCTCCTGTGCATTCAGGGCACTTTGCTCCTGACACAGCTGATTATTTGTCCTGTTCAGACTCATCCTGGATATGCTGGACTTAGGGAAAATACCTGGAACAATTCTGATGTGCTCAACAGCCAAATAACCAGAGGTTTCCTCTTGAAGTGGTAAGCTGCATGTTGCCATCCTGAATCAGTAGAATTGGTGCATCTGATAATCATGTGATTACCTCTCTTCAGCTCTAAACTTACATTTGACAGACATAGATTTGAACTTAGGGCCAAAGCCTCAGAGAGAAGAGAAGGAAAGATCACTTGCTTTCTTTGCTTTGTCAGAGAAAAAAACCTTAGAGCTCAGTACCTTTCCTGAGGAAGGACAGGTTACATCGCGTTAGATACTATCATCCTTTAACAGGTTCTGGGATTATTTTTGAAATTACAAAAACAACCACATGAGTTATTTCTTGTTTACAGGACAACTGTTCTCAAAAAATAAATCCAGCAACAAAGGGGAGTGGCAGGGAAAGATAGATAGTATTTGGTTTCACTAACAGTCTAGTCAGATGAAAATATCCCCCTATATCTGACCCTCAGGGTGTGTTGCTGGTCAAGTAAAGCCAAGTTGCATAAAATTCAGCCAAGAGAGCACCAACTTTGGCCTGGTGAGGTGTTGAGGTATGATTTCACCATATTTATGTATATAGAATCAGTTTAAAGAAGCACTGCAGTATTTGTTATCCTGTAGGTAAATGGCCTCACCCTGAGATGCACTCAGATCTCTTTCCTGGCGCTGAGTCACTGCACTCCTGCGGGACTCAATCAGAGCTGGGAGCTTTGGATATCTTAGGGTTTGCCTCATCCAGAGTGTGATCTACTGGATCCTGCTGACAAAACCTCCTTCTCCCCTGCTGTTTAATTTTAGGATTTGGCACTTATGTGTATTTTGTGTCTTCCTTTGCCATCACACAAATAAATGAGGGTGGAATTCTTACAGAGAGATGAGGGGTAAAAGTCCTTTTTTGAGTAGTTTTGCCATTGCTGAGAACTTTTTTTCATGCAAAGCAGAAGTAGTTTTTCTGTCTGTGCCACAGGAAAACCAAAATTAGCAGAATTTTGAGTCAGTAATGCCTTTCTGTTTCTCTGTTGTGCATCCTCCCTTTGACATGTACTAACTTAATTTTTCACTTAATAATGAAGCAATCCCTGGAAAAATCATGTTTTTTAACATTTGCAAGAATCTTGTCTCTGAGTTTGACTTGGGTTTTGTTGAAGAAAATGATCTTAGAAAGCTACTGGATTCAATCTATCACTTAATTGATCTGGATTTCTAAGTTCACTTACCTCTGTGCATCTGTACAGAAGAGCATCAAATATTTTAAGGAGCATTTTAGCTCAAATTCACTCTCTGAGCTGCCAAGAAATAACAGTTTTCATGAAATGATGCAGCTGAGGAGGGAGAAATAACACTAATGATTAAAAAATTCAGGAACTTGTTCAGAATTTAAATATATGGGTTTTGGCTTTCATGTACATGAGAAGAATCCTTCCCAGTCCCTCTAACGGTGGCATTGTGTCTGCACCTAGGAATGTTATAAACAGATCATAGCAAAACATCATTCAAAATCACATTTCTTTAAATTATAGTCACAATATGATTCATCATGAATGCCATTATACTAAAACTAAGAGGAATGGTGATGAATTGTATTAAATGCACATGTACACTTTGCTGTTTCCTATATCTCTGCTATTCCTTCAGTGTTTCTTTTATATCCTTTCTAACAAGACAGTGAAAGAGAATCTCTAATTCATAACCTCTGATCTTGATACTATATTCTATCATATTGAGCTGTTCCTGAAATAAATCCCTCTAGTTTTTTATGTCATTTGTATTCTCCAAATCCCACCCACGTAATTGGAAGCTTTGAGGCATAGTATGTGTGTTCATATCACAACACAAAAGAGAGCTATCCACAGGCTGCAGAACTGTGGGGCATTAATTTGCATAATGTAGGAACTTATAAATCATAAGATACTTCTCTATGATAGTAGGATTTAATATAATTTATTTACATTCATACCACATCTTCTTAATGCAATTGGAAACACTTCTATTTGCTTATCGCTGTACTTTTAATAAATGGTGCAAGAGTTTATTAGAATATTAGGAGGCATTGACCAAGTCAGCTGTTTTGTACCAGAAAAATGCCCATTGCAGATCACAGATAGTTAAAACTAAAACAATCTTTATAAAGAATCGTTAACTGTGTTCTTTTGTTTTAAATCCCAGTCACCCCTGTGCTCTGCTAGCAAGCTGTGCTGAACCAGGTGTTTCTGCTAAGGACCAGGGACCAGCTGACCTTCCCTAGTAAGAGGGGAGAGGAGAGCAGACCATCTCCACCAAGAAGGCAAGCAGGAGTGGAGCAGCTTTAGGTGACAGCAGACTCCTCTTTAGCCCTGAAATGAGGTAAGTGTTACCTTTATTTTGGGCTGCTGTTGAGGGAGATGTGCTTGCTTTGTTTACACAGGTATGCTGCAGTCTGTTTACTGTGTTTAACTGTCACTTATAATGTGCCTCACAGGAGCTGTGATTTGAGATTATTGCATTTGTCATCTGAGATGTTTTGTAGAAGTCTGGACTTCTGTTTGGAATCTGTTCTTTAACTAGCTGCCTTTCCCCAGGGTGACTGGGGAGAAAAGAAAAAAAAAATTAAAAAAAAAAAAGATGGTGTAAAAACTTCACCAACTACTGTGACTCTAATTGAAGCTGTTTGCTCAGCTTCAAAGAGTTCCTTAATGTTTAGGACAGAAGATAATTCAGAGAGGCTGGGTATAGGACCTGTTTCCTGTAGAGCAGTGAGAAAGGGGTAAGACATGAACAGAAACTGAAGTTTGTGTGATGGACCACTTGTTTCTCTTCTGCAGGAACAATTTCTTCAAGGGGATGAAGGAAAAAAAATTCTATGTTTGCTTTTTTGATGGATCTGCCTTTGTCTGCTACAGCCTTTTAGTTCCTCATTTGAAAGAAAAAAAAATCTTGAATATTCAGGTGGCCAATCTAATATTTGCCAAAAAAAAAGCCCTGCCCTCTCACCCCTTAAAAACCTGCTGTAAATCTGAGTTCATTACACTCCTTGTTCCCTCTTTGATCCCAGTTCCTCCCTTCAGGCTGTAGAAGAGCTGAACTAAGAAACCACTGAGGCACAGGGGCTGCCCTGAGACCTCCTACTTGTTTCAATATATCTGTGAAAATCACTGCCAAGAATTCCAGGGGATGGGGAAAGAAAGGGGTGTGGGATGCTTGTCTTGAAATGTTGCCAGCTTCCCATATGTAGAGAAGTGCTGGTGTTTGGCTTGAGCCCTGCTCTAAGGGCTGTACCTGCACTCCAGGTCAAGGGCTGAGTCCCAGAGGCAGCAGATTCCTCTGTTTCTGCTACTTTGGGACAGGCCAGCAGCTGTTTCTGAAAAGTGCCTGCTGGCATCAAGCTGTGTTTTGACTGGGAGTACTCCAGTATCTGCCTTGGTGCTTATTCATAGGTAGTCAGGAGCTCGAAAACCATGTTCAGTCAATTTGCCAAACACAGCATATGTGAAGAAGTCTGATTTTCAGGGATGTTTTTTCCCTTTTGGTCTTGCTGCTTCACCAGAGTCAGAGGGATCTCCAGCACTCTTCATTCTCTGCCTCTCAGTAGCCACCAGCAGGCCTTTGCCAAGGGCCTGATTCCATCACTGACTTTCCTGAGGGCCTGCAGACAGGGCAGGGACTGCCTGCCTTGTAGCTGTGATGGTGCATTGGCTTTCTTTCTCCCTGGAGAGTTTAGAAACATCATGACTTGTTTTGTACCTCCTGTACCTGTATCCTGTGGCACCCAGAGCAGATGAGCTGGATGGCTAAATGGTGTTTGGCTGCAGGCAACAGCCAGAGCCTTCCTGTGGCCACCCAGCAGTGCAAACTCTGCCCAGCTCCGTGTCACAGGCACCCTCAGCACACACCAATTGTTCCTTTCCTGTCCCCTGGCAGCAGCGAGGCTGTGGAGGAATAATGCACAGCAAATAGTTTGACTCAAGCACACCTTTAGCCTCTCTGCTCAGCAATGAGACCTGCATTTGCACATCAGCTTACGGAGGAATGATTTCCATAGCAACGGCCAGGATATGTGGGATAGTATGAATGCTGCCTCGGAGAACATATAAAGCACCTTCTTAAGAAATAACTGACTACACAGGCTTTTAAAAAAAAACAAACGAAAAACCACTTGTAGTTGGCTATCTGAAGGGAGTGTTGTGTAATTTTTTTTGTTTTGTTTTCTATTTTTGTAAAAAAAATTCTATTCATGGGGTTTTTAGATATCACCCTTTTAAAAAGACATTCTTGTGTAAAGAGTATGGGGGATTTCTGCTTTATAGAAACTGTTAGTGGTTGCAGAGAGCATGGAAAGATCTGTGATGATTCTTCAGCAACAGAGAGAATTTAATAGCCTGAATGAAGACCTGATAGGGAGTTACCTGAGGCAAGCACCAAGGGGAAGGGAAGAATAACTGCTCCATTGATTGAGGGGCAGGGAAGCAGGAGCAGCTGGTAGTCCCTTTAAGGAACAGGTTTTGTGGTTATTACTGTGGGGCAGACTTTCTGTTATCAGAAGACAGGGAGGCAATGCTGAAGTATTTGGACATGCAGAGAGACAAGATGTTCCCATATGCATGAAGGAATAAAAGCCATTTAACTCCTGGCTACATGCATATGTATGTCCTCCCCTTGCTGCTGTTCTCCTGCTTCTTTTCCTCTTTGTTTCGTTTATTTTTTTGTTTGTTTGTTTGGGAGGAGGGGGGCAGGGTGGAATGGGTTTGTTGCACAGCTCTATGTACCCACAAAGCAGCCCAGAACCTGGACACCCCGCCAGGCTTCTCTGGGAAATGTGGCAAACAAGTGTATTGGCTTCTGTAGGGTCAGGTGTGTTACTGCTTCAGGAGGGTTTTCCCCCTCCTCGGCCCTTTCAGATCGGGGAGGTGTGTCCCTGGGCACACATCTGCAGCAAGCTCTGTGGTGCCAGCACTGGTTACCTGGATACAAACAGCTCTGTCTTTCCGAATGGCATGGGACTGGAAGGAATTGCTTCAGCTCATTATAGGTGGAATGAATAAAAGCAACTAGGCTGATTTCATCACTTCCTTACTGAGGTGGTATGTAATCAGCAGTGTGTGCTGCACTGCAGCACAAGTACCTTAAAAATAAACAGTTTTGGAAGGGGAAAACTTATTCATATTTCAGAAGTTTAACAGTTAATTGTTAATTAACTATCAAATATTGGAAAGAGCTAAATTAATTAACAATTAAATTAAGTATTGGAAACAGCTAAAACCGTTGGCAATCTTGTACTTTAGCTGGATGTTCAGACAAGCTCCATGTGCTGTGGAATTCCTGCCCCTTCCATGCATTGAGAGGTCTGGATGAGTTTGCACAGCCCATCTACCTAGATTTTTTTTTTTAACTTTTTCTAAATAATTACTATTCTTAAAAGACTTACTTGTTGACTTATACAACCAGCTAATATTTTGTCCACCTGGTACTTTGCCAGTGAGAAGGGCAATGTGAGGACAGTGACAACTGGCTGTGGTTCTGTATGGACCCTGTGTGCCTGTAAAGCAGCACCCAAAGGATTAGCTGGACCCTCATATTTACAATTCCCCTTTGGAAATCTGTGTGCTCTAACTTTGGAATTTGTCCTGAGTAGGGATTCTAAATCTATGTTTTCATATGGCAGCAAAGAGCAGGGCTGTGAGATTTCTCCTGACAGTGGAGCTGGGAATGGCAAGCCCTGTCTGCAGGGGTCGGTCAATAATGGTGGGTTATCCCAGTGTCTGCTGCTGTGGGGTTTAGATCTCAGGAACAAAGCAAGCTATTTTCTTTTAATGAGTATCGTGTACTTCCAGCTTATGCCTTAATAGGATTAAACAGTCTCGGCATGGCCTTGGCCAGGCTGCACATACCCTAGGGCAGGGGAGTCTAGACTCACCCCTTTGATGCTGGCATGTGACGAGCGTGGCTCTGTGGGCACCCTGGCAGGTGTGATATGGCTGAATCCAGCCCTAAAACACACTGCCTTTGTCTGGCATCAGCATAATCTCATGTGTGTATGTATTAGCTGCTAACATGGATTCTAAAAGGCAAAAGATGAGCTGGAATACTGCATGTACTCATGTAAACATTGTAGTGAGGGATGCACTTCTCTCTAAAGAGAATTGGGACGGAGCCTTTAGTAGATCAATGTCATCTCCTTGTGCAGGAATCTTTCCCTCCTCTTTTTCTGTCTTTGATTCTCTCTTCTGTATCTGACTTTGACATATACAGACATTTAATGTCTAACCCAGTGTGACCATCTGAGAGTATCCTTGTTTATAGAGTTGCTTATTCCAGGCTGATGTGTTGCAAAGGAGGTTGAGAGTCTGAACCAGAGCAGGATGACACAGTTGTGTAAGCAGCAAGTTTCACTCTGGGAGCAGGGGGTCTCATGAAGCAAGACCTGAGTGCCTTTCCCTCATTCCTCCTTCTCAGCAAACAAAATGTTTTCATATACTTTCTTCTCCCATCAGCTACATCTCCTCTGCCCACATGCCAGCTCTCCTGGCAAGTTTCAGATATGGGAGTTGTTGACCTGCATTTCAGTGCCAATATTGTGGAGGAAGAGCATGTGCACTTCCAGGGTGGAGTTCTCCTCTTGCTGGTGTCTCTGAAGGCAGCTCTGAGGAAGTGAGTTCCAACTAAAATCAGTGACTGTACAAGACCAGCACTGGAAGATGTTTTTGTTTTATCCCATGCATCTGTTTTCCTCATGGCAATACAATGTGTCTCTGTCAAAGCTATAAAATACCTCTTTTCCAGAAATTAATTATGAATACATGAGATGACATTGCCATGTATGCTGAATGGAGAACAAAAAGGAAAGAGCAAATTGTAATAAAATTCCTTTTATTGGAGCAGTAAAGGCCCCCATGATCTTCCACCTACCCTTTAAGAAAGTGCCTCAGCTTGTCAGCACTGTTAACAAGTAGATGGCTTTAGAGTTGTGTTGTTAGAGGAAAAATAGATTAAATATGGCCTTGGATTTTTCAGGTATTAGCTCCTGAAATAAATATGAGGAAGAGGGTATCCCTTTAATGCTCTAGGGCTCATGCTAAGCATGTGCCTTGGAAAGAAATCATTTTCTGCTGCTAAGTCTGGCCCTTGGCCATTTTTCAGGGAAGAACAAGCAAACAAGGGAATTCAGAGTCTTGCCAGAGGATGAGGGTGTGACAGAAATGGAAAGATGTGGCTGCACACAAACTTGCACCTTGCATGGCATTTTTGGTAGCTTCCTTGGCAGGAGCTCAGCTGTGGATCTGAGATCCTCCTGCGACTTCATTGAAGCATGACCTACATTCCTGGACTTGCAGGTGAAGAAACTTTGGAGCTGCTCTTGTGCTCCATGTGAGATGTTACAGCCAGGAGCTATAGAAAAGAAAAGATGGAAGAGGGTATGTTTTGTTTTTACTTCTTAAGTAAACTTGCCCAGAGGCTCTAGGGAAGAGAGCATCTATTGGTGCAACTGGTTGTACCCCTTGGAGGCTTGTAGGATATTGGTGATTGCCTTCTGAGAAGGGTTTATCTGAGGTGTTATGGGACTCTTTCTGGGCTGTGTCTCATGAAAGTACTCACATATTGACTGTGTCTATGAGATGTTCTCACTTCATGGCAACAGTGACGGTATTCCTCCTCTCATTTCCTTACCAGAAACTATTTTTTTACTTTTTAAACAGTCTGAATCTATCCTCAGCTTTGACCACCAAGGTCATAAAACTCTGTTTTCATCCTTGACAGGGCCTACTGAGCTCTGGCTTTAAGCCAGGGGATTCTGCAGGTCCATACCCAAACTCACACAGTGTTGCTTGTACTTTAATTACCTGCTGTTGCAGGTTGTGCCTGCAGACATCTGGAGTTCAGATTCAATCATCTGTGGGAAGATGCTTAAAGGGTATCTTAGAAGAGCAGAGTTGAGTTGGTGCCCTGTGAGGCTCTTGTGTAAAGCAGAAAAATATCATGGATGGCTTTGGGAGGGAGGAACTAGATCAGTTTAACTTGGAAACACTTTACAAGTGAAGACTTCACTGCTTGATGCAAGAAAAATGTGCTGAAAGGATGTTGTTGAGGAGCAAAATAGATTTTAGCTATTGCGCTGTAACTCCTTGCGTCCCAACAGGGAGGAGGGGGTGGAGGGAGGCAAAGTATGCTGGTGTTGCT
This sequence comes from Parus major, assembly GCF_001522545.3. Classification (NCBI taxonomy): domain Eukaryota; kingdom Metazoa; phylum Chordata; class Aves; order Passeriformes; family Paridae; genus Parus; species Parus major. The sequence continues at coordinate 15,101,951 of NC_031775.1, forward strand.
TTCCCAAGGCAGAAAAACTGAAGTCCTAGCCCTGCTAGACTCTGCAGAACATTTTGGCAGAGAAAAGCATGAGCAAGAAGGTCCTGCAGTGAAATAGGGAGAGAAACTTCTGTTAAACAGTGTGCTAGAGAAAATGCCTCAGGTTTTCCCAGAGCAGCACCAAGCTGTAACAGAGCTTGGTGAGAAGCTTCTGGGGGTGAGAAGTTGTTCAGCCTTATTATCTGGTACAACAATGGGCATTCTGTTGTGAAGAAAATGCCTCAATGCACTACAGAGAAAAGAAGACCTCTCCAACACCAGCTTTTGGAGGGTAGGAGTGGTTCCTTGTGCCACACCCACATTTTACACGTTGATGCTTCTATAAGGTTCTGCAGAACCTCATTTTAACATGCAGAATCCTAGTAGCTCCTCCTCAGAATGTCTGGGAAATTGACTGGGGCTCATGTCTTGTGTTGGGAACAGATACAGACACCCTTCTCTTGCTCTCAAGAGGTGTATTTGTTTCATGCAAGAGCACACAGCAAACTCCTCCACATGCACTTGGCAATTGCTGACTGCTGTCTGCACTCAGTATGGGGCAGTCTGGTGCAGCATGACCCTTGCCCAGGGCTGCAGCAGCAGCAGTGGAGCTGTGAGGAGGCTGCAAGCAGCACTCTGGCTGCCCTGAGCACAGCCCCTGTGGGTGCTGCTTCTGCCATGTAGCTCACCTGACAGTGCTCCTGCACTCTCACAGCACCAGGGCACCAGCAGAGCTGGCACAGAGGGACTCCCTGAGACCTGTGAAGAGCAGCTGTGCCTGTAGCACCTTTAGCAAAAGTAGCACTGGGCAGCGATTTATACTCTGTCTAAAAACTCCATCACTCTCAGTCTATTGCCCACAGCTCTGCAGTGGTGTACTGGTGAGCTGTCAGCCAGACCTGCAGGTCAGTAAACGCACTTTCACATCTGAGCCTAGAAAGGAGATTAATCTTTCCTGGGGTGGTCTTCAAGACAGTGAAACTTTCTCCTGCCAGCTAGAGATTGCTGTAGCTTTCAACAAAAAAAAATCCCAGGAACAAGTCACACATCCTCCAACCTATAGCACAAACATATAGTAAGATTTATGTTCTCAGGGGAAAAAAAGCTACCAAAGCAAGGGACTGCACAAGCCTGAGGGAAAGTGGGTGTGCAGGGGCAGAGTGAGGAGCAGAGATTAGAACAGACAGCATGTGACAGACCTTGGATGTGTTTTCTAATGCTGGCTGGAAGGTGCTCAGCTGATAAGCTGGGTGTAGGAACCTCTAGTCAGAGCAATGCTGAAGAGATTTCCATGGATCACTATGCTTTGGTTACTAGGGCATTAAGCAGTCTACTTCAGTCCTTTTAGAAATTTAATTTTAAAAAGGATATAACAGTTGATCCAACTCTGAAAGCTAAATGAGATTTCTCAAGTTTTCCTTGATCTTCTTGGGTGGACATGGAGAGGATCTGGGTCAAGAGCATTAGCTGTACAAGGCACACCTCCAAGCACTATCTCAGGATGAACAATGTGGTTTGCTATGTGGCAGTGATTCCTGAAAGAATGCACTCACCCATGTGCATTTAAACTGTGCACTCTTTTTAAATGAGGCTTGAGTGTGGTAAAAGAAAAAAAAGTAGAAAACTTGCCTGTGAGAACTATGGTGAGCAGATGTCTAAAAATGGAAGGGAAGGGGAGACAGAGGGAAGAAGAGAGGAGGCAGAGTAGCTATCAGAAAGGAGATTGATACTCGTGATGTAAGAATGTTTTTAGGTTTGCATCAACATGTTTGTAAGACCTACTGATCCATCTTCATAAGGATGGGTCATTTGAAGCAGTGAAATCTGGCTATGGAAATACTTCAGTCTTCATCACAGATTTAGCCTTTCTATATTTCTTTAATTACAAGAACTTATCTTATTCTTTCTTTTTTTTTTTTTTTTCTCATGATATTACAGGGGTTTTGATAATCTGGCATAGATCAGATGTGGTAGGAGAAATGGGAATGTCATCGAGGTACTCTCTGCAAAGACACAGTAAGTGTTGAACTTGTACAAACTGGCCCATGAAGAATTAGTGAGGAAATGGCATTTATAAGGTATCTGTAAAATTTATAGTAAGAAATCTTTAAGAAATTCTTTGGGATAAAACTTGTCATGCTGATAAGTCTTTTGGGACAAACCTCCCTGGGAATTATTCTCATTTTCAAGAGATGGGTTTCAGAGCTTAGATCCAAGGATTTGCAGTATGGGAAACATTGTGGTAATTTTCTCTAGGAGAAAATACTTTGACATTATTTGTCTTGCATCAGTAGTATTCCATAATAAACCATATCTGTGCTTTCATACTTGCCACACAGTGAACATATCAAAAGCAGATGTATTTTCCATCATAAATCTGAACAAGTGTGATGCACACCTGCTTAGTGCTCCAAGCACTTTGAGTGCAATCCTTCCAGTGGTATTGCTCCAGTCACTCTGGAGGCCTTCAGTCTTCCCATGCTTCCAGGTTATGTTTTCTCAGCTTAATAGTAAATATCCATGTGGACAAATAGCATGTCTTTAGCTCCAGCTTGTGCTTTTGCAGAAGGCTGCACTGACATGGCAGCCTGACTCCTTCAGTTCAGGGGAGGTTAAATGCAGCAGCCAGCACCAGGCTTCAAGTGGCCACTACTGTGTGGATTATGGAGTCTCTGCTTTGACTCCAGCAGCAACTGGTGATTTTGTACTAAAACTCTCTTGGTACTACCCTGTGAATAAGCTGTGGTGTTACAGTTGTAGCACTCATCAGAGTGGCCATAAAAACTTTAATACTCTTATCCCAAGCTGTCCCCTGAGCAAGATGGAATAACATTTCTCCCTGTCAATGTCTGAATCACTGCAAGACCAGCTCCAGTATTTCCTAATGCAGTAAAAGCTAGTCTTCTTTGTTTTCAGGTCAAGCTGAAAGTAATTTTTATGGTAATGATGTGAAGTGATCAAAACCCAATTCAATGCAGTCAGGAGCTCAAGGACAACCTTTAATCTAAAGCAGGGTTGAGAGGTCATGTAAGGGCTTAGGAAATGAACAGAATACGATCTGCAGGGCATTCTTATCAGGTTTTGATGATCTTTTTTCATTAAGATAACTTCATCGTGAATGTAAGTGTGTAAGTGTTACTCCTTGGCTTTTCCTTCTCCATGCTTTTCTTGCTTAGTTCTTAAATACAACAGATACAGTGCTGCAATTTCTCTTCTATTTAAAATAATTTCTCATTTTCTTTTGCTCTCATTTTAAAATCCTGATGATAAGGCTCCAGTTTTCTAATTTTCCATTATTCAGTTCTCCCAACTTAACTTTTTTCCCCTTGGACCTCTATTGCTCATATTTTAGGTTCTGCTGCTGCACAAGTGGCAGTTTCAATTTGGTTGATTTCCATTTTCTCCTCTGCCTAGAGCAAATTTCATATAGCAGCCACCCTTGATCCTTGCTCTGCTACAATACAATCTTAACATTCCCTTCTCTCCACCCCTGCCTCTCAAACCTAAATTCAAATCACATAATATCAAGTAACCTGAATCTGTAAATAAAGAATTTACTTTTTCTGCTCTTCAGTCCCTCAGAACTTAAATATCCACTAAGATGGATTCTTATTAGTTGTCTTGATTTCATGCTGTTTTGTCATTGAGATCTTCTGAAAAAGTTTCCCTTTGGCTTGCTCCTGCCATCATTTCTAAGCTGGATCCCTAAAGTTCCTTGGTCAACCTCAGGGGCTTTCTGCAAAGCAGGGATCTCCACCTGCAGGGAGTGGAGGGTCCCTTGGGAAGTAGAGCTTCCCTCTGCACACCCTGGCTCTGAAGTCCTTTAGTGTGTCTGGAAGTAGAACTGATAAATGGTTTGGGTTGTTTTTTTTATATATTATCTTTCCAAACAAAAACATTGATTCTCTAAAACAGACTCATCTTTTAATGGAGACTTGTTCTTCCTTAAATTCTTCTTACTACGAGAATGCAAAAGAGTGGCAAATAGGTCATGATTAGGAGGTTTTCCCCTGGACAGCTTCAAAACTCTTGTCTCAACAAGACATGGTAAGGTTGTGAATTCAGGTATGTGGTGTCTCAGATAAGTTCCTGAGTCACTGAATTATTTCATGATAGAATTTTTATGCCTGTTTACCAAGCAGTTTCCTCTGTTTCTTCACTCTTCAGGGATTTATGTAACAAAACAGTGGAATAATGTTTCTGTAAAACTCTAACCTTATGCTGAGTTTCTATTTTTGAATTGTATATTTGATTTGTTATGTGGGGAGGTTTGCTTAGGGAGCTCTTGGTTGGCACTTGTTAAATCTGTTTGCAGATTACTAAATCCTATTGCATAAGAGCACATCCATATAGCCAGGGGCCACACAAATACCTAGAGAAGCATTCATGGGGCCAAATTACTTCTAATAGCTTTTTTTTATGTGCACATAACAGTTGTTTTCCTGCCAAGGAAAAGTATTGCAATAAACATAAAATAAAAAACATGAATAATTGGAAGTACTTCTATCAATTAAAAATACTTCTAAAGAGATAAGAAATGTGTAGAGCATTTAATAATATTTACATGTGATGTTTGGCATTCATTCTTTAAGTGTTGATACAAGATTCCAGCAAGAACAGATAACAAACAGTGAGGAAGGTAGTTTATTCTACTGATGCATACTTGGCTGTCTGCTGAGTTGGTATATTCCAAAGTGGTCCATTCTCAGGAAAGTAAGATGTTCCCAGCTGGATGTATTCCTTCCATAAACTAAAACTAATTTTTTTTGTTGGTTTTACCCCATCCATCACACTGAATGAACCCTGCATAAATGAGCAGAAAAATAATGAGTGATAAGCAGATGTTCCACTTAGCATACTGTACAAACTTGTGGAGATGAGCAAGCATGAATGAAAATGATCACAATGGAAAATGAAAAGAAAATGGACAACTGAAAATTAGGTTTGACATAGTCCGGAACATTAAATATTTTTTATATCTTCTCCTGCTATGACTGCACTATACAACTACCTCATACCATTTTATATGCATTATGGAGACGAGTAAAAACTAAAACAATCTAAAATGCAAGCTTTGCCAAAGTAATTAAACCTCATTTTGCTGCTGTGATGACTCCCTGGACTCTGCCTTTTGTTCCCTGTAAACACCTTTTTCCTGTGTGACCTCGCAATCATCTGCTGTAGCTGTCCATTAGTGCATCTGCACCCACACAGTCCCAGGCTGCTGAATTCACTCTCACCTGAGCCTGCTGCACATTATAACCAGGCCTCCTTCACTGAGGAAAAGCACTGAGCTGGCACCTGGGTAAGTCCCTCACACAAGGCCTTGGGCACTGCAATGTGAATTCTTGGCTGAAACTTGCAGGTACAAAAGTAATGTGAATAAGTAACTACATATTATCATAGTGATCTGTGCATTGTTTTAGAAGTCAGCCTTTTCGGTTAATCAAGAAGTGAAGCATAAAATTATGGATGTTAACTTGTTCTAATGTATTTTGGCTGATGGTCTCTTTTGCTTATTGTGCTTATGCAGTTGTTTGGCCATTGCAAAAACATGAGAGGAAAGGGCTTGTCCTTCAGTCAGGGGAGTGATTGACTTCCAGTGCACAAAGGACAGTCACTGCAAACCAAAACAGTGATAATGCAGCTACCTGCAGGCAACACAGCCCTTCAAGCAAGCAACAGGATTGTGCTATCACTACACACCCTGAACTCTAGTTACTCAGGGTCACTCTGCCTTCTACCTGTGGTGCTTGAATTGTGAAGAATGCCAGAAGAATACTGCTGATTTGTGCCAGGCACTCCAACGTGGCATGATGAAGTGTAGCAGTACTAGCTTGTCCTGGAGGAGCAGTAGCTTTGCCTGGCCCCATCTGCTCTGGCAGTGTGGCTGCTTGTGTGGTTTGCAGGGTCAGAGCCCATGTGACAGTACAGATGCAGAGTTTCTCTTCCAGTTCCATGTAAGGTAACACTTCACACACGGCATCTGTAGCTATGTGAAGGAAAACAATGCTAGAAAAAACACAGTTTCTGCTTCTCCAGTGCTGTCTTTACAAACAAATCTTAGTGTCCTCCAGCAGCACTTTCATGCTTCATTCTGCTTTTTCATTCCAAAACTCTTCTGACTGCATCTGTTGTGACAGGTATGCAAAATTCTTATTGAATACCTCAGAACAGTTAGGTAGACTCAAATTCATAAGCAAGTTATAGGGGACAGCAAGGCAGAGAACTGGAAGTGAAGCTCATAGCAGCCCCTGTCCTTAAAGCAACCAGGACTGTCTGGAGCAGGGAATTCATTTAATACCCAGCTGCAATTCCCTAAAAGTATCATGGATGTAAAATCATTCTCAAGTTCATCACAGCATTGCAGGCTTGTGCTTGACACCCTGTGAAAATGAAGGAAGAGGGAAGATGCATTACAAGCTTCTGTGACAGCTAATTTAATTTCTAAAACTTCCTGTTGCAAAAATTCAGGTCCACATTGTTCGTGTTTTTGTGTGGCTGTCCTTGCATCTAAGCTTAATGCCAGGAATGGTCACCAACAGTGACTATTAAATAAACATTTCAGCATCTGGGTAGAAAACAAATATTAAATCTGTAATCATAAGGTATTTGGGAAAGATGATGCCAAGTGTGATTTGTGATAGTGGATCTGTGGTAACATCTAATACAGAATATAGCTTGTGTTATGTCTTCTATTTTCTAACATCATGTTTCAACCTGAGGCAAAAATAGTGAGAGGAGGCAATACTTCATTTACCTTCTTAAATCAATTTAGAGTAGCACAAATGATGTCTGCTTCCTCCTTCTCATCCCCCAAAGACAAAGGCTGCAGAGGGAAGGGGAGTGTATGCAAGTCCTGCTAATTTCAGAAGCTATCAGAAATGCTGCCACCTCAAAATAACAAGTTTGCTCTCCCAAGCACCAGCTGATATAGCCAAGGGTAAAAGAGTTACAGGGCATAAGCAGTGAATTTCTGTAGTAGCAGGTGGAAGATTTAAATAGGAAACTTCAGTCATGGTCACTCAATTTTTCTTTTAGATCTGAGCTTTGCCGTATTTTTTTTTTTCAAGCCCAAATTTCTTTCACCCTTCCACAGTCACACACTAGATGCCCAAGTTGAAAGTATTTTGTAAGAGGTAGAAATAGAAAAGTTGGTTTATCCATTTCAAGTGTTGTTTTTTATTTGTTTAAGAATTATAATAAAGTTACAGTATTTAGTTGCTATTGAACCACCTACAAATATCATTGGCAGTAGAGGAATACCCAGTCTTCTCAAGACTCATGGGGCTAAAATACATTCTACAGCTAGAATCACTAGAAAAATATTTGAAACTTACATCTGTAAATTGCTCATGGATGTATGTTTGTTTTCTCTACTTGATGCAGTTTCTTTTGTGATTGAGTCTATGAAGCATTTCTGTTGAGCATCAACACAAACCTCCTCAAAACTGTGCTTCTAGAAACAAGCTGAGGGGTGGCTTGCAAGCTCTGAATTAGGAGGGGCTCTTCAATCAGCAATTAAGAAAAACATTGGGTTGACACTAAATTAAATTGGCTTGGATTTTTCTTCTCAGGAAAACAGAAGATCTTCTTACCTGCAAGGGTTTCACTTGACCCCAATGCAGCTGTGACATGGCAGTGTTTGGTGTTTCATGGAAGGGCACAGTTCTGAGCCATCACATCTCTGCAACCCTTAAAGCAGTGCCAGTTCACTTGCTCTGTGCTTCCTGAAGGAGCCTTCTTGCACTGCTTTTATACAACAGAGATGTGTAAGAGTTCATGCATATGTAGTTCTTAGTGATGAAAGGGTTGTATGCTTTAATTAGCACTAACTTTTATTTAACAGTAAGGTATTACAGGTTTACCGGTGTGGTTGCAAAATTTGTAAACTGAGTGATTAGATGGTATTTCTTGTATTCTGGTGATTACTGTGATACAAGATTATATGAAAAATCTACAGATTTCTTTCAGTGTTGGATTGTAGATGTGGAATATCTGATTTAATACATTTCATTCAAATACTCAATTTTTAGCTTTGCCCATTCATGAGGAAGGTTAAAATCACAACTTGGGCTGGGACAGAATTTTAGTCAAGAATAATATGAATTATGATCTCACATCAAAATATTTCAGCACTTACTAAAAAAAATTGCTAAAGCAGAAAGAGGAAGGTTTTGAACATGTTTTCTGTTCTACAAAGCCAAACAGGAAGAGCTTTGCATGCAGGTGTCCTGTTTGTTTTAATTTCTAAATACACTCAATATTATATGAAAGACCACTCAGCAGTGTCTTACCATTGATATTAATGGGAGGGTGAATGTTAAGCTGCCACATGGAACTGTTGCAAAGGAGCATGGATAGAGAGTCAAAGGAAATAACTTCTCTGTCCTGGGTAACTTTGACTACATCATCAGCTGTCCTTAGGTCACCTGCAACCTGCTCACAGCTTTCCCAGGTGCTTGTTTAGCTGTGATCGGGAGTGTCTGGGAGCCTGTCCTGCTCCCACAGTCTTCCTGATGCACCAAACCCAAAACACAGCTTCTTCCTTCAGTTTTGACCCCCCTCTCCTTGGCTTATTTAGGTGGAAAGCTCCTGAAATGCAAATTTGGCTAAGCACTTCAGACCCTGCCAAACTGCATGAGGTCTTTAAAAACTGAGGACTCTGAGTGTGAAGCTGTAAAACCCATGGCTTAGATTTCTAAACCCCCAGTAAAAATTTTATTCCTTGCTACACCAGCCCTTAAATTCACCACTCCCTGAGTTTATGAAATAATAGTCCCTGGGCTCCTCTTATTCACTAGTTGTGATATAAATGATTGCTAACCAATCTATTTTCCTTTCTAATTAGCAATAGGAAAAGGAATTGAAGTTGCTTTGTCCCTTGAGTGATACAAGGGAAGTCCAAGCCTGAGGGTGACACAAGATGTATTCTCTGCTGTAGGCAACAGGAAAAAAAAAGGTGTCTTTTTAGATTATTAAGAATTTATGACCTAAAAAAATAGTAGTCTATCTGAAATTATTAGCTGTAAGGACAAGGTGTTTTTTATTCAACTGAGTATTTAAGAGAAGAAAACCTGGCCACCCACTCATGAACTACTTCAGAAAAAGATGTAGGAACTGTAGTCCAAGTTCAGTGAGATGCTATCCACTTCTCTTTGTGACCACAGAGGTATCTGGTGGAATACATTTATTCCCAGGCAAGAAAAACAGATGACCAGTATCATAAAGATCAGCCTGATAGTATCACCTCAATTTTCCCTCTAGGGAGCTATAGAAGAAAGGTATGTTGGAGACAAGTTTGTAACAGCATCCCCTAAGGTGGTCTCCTGGACACTTGCTGCTTTGCTTAATAGACACTTTATTTCATTGCTCTGACTGTGAAAGATGAGGCAGAAATTGTGAAGAAACATGCAAAATGTGTTCCCCAAACTTAACATTAACATGCTTATGTTAAATGGAAATAGAATGTTATGATTGCCAACTGTCTGCATCAGGTTTTACTTAATTTGTGGCCTGACCTAGTAACACAACAATAATTTAGACACATTATTCTCATTAGAAGAAAGGAAAGGTTTGTTGTACAAAAGACCAATTAGATAACTTACATCCTCTGTACTAAGAGCTTTTGAAATCAAACCAGTGTCTATGTATAATTCCTGAGACTAGTTTGTCTTTCATGTAACCCAGAAAACCACCACTTAAGGAATTGTAATTTACCTTTGAGGAGCCTGCAGCTTCTCTGCTATGGATTAAAGGAATAAATTAGGTCTTAACAGTTAAAAAAACCCCAACAAAATCAACTCAAAACAAACAAACCCAACACTGAGACAGAAAGGATCACAGGGAATCTAGGCCATTTGTCCTCCACAAAGTTGGAGAGCCTATATTTTTAAAACCTACTGATGATAAGTTTGTGACTGCTCACACTTTCCCTCTCTCTTCCTTTCCTCTTGGAAACCCCTGGTGATGGATATCCTATGCAGAGTCTACAGAACCCTCTGCAGAGATTAACTAAAAGGATGATTTCTGCTCCCTTGGGCTGTAAGCTGCCTGTTTCTCTGGAGTGTTTTGACATTGGTAAATCCTTTTCCATCTAGTATGCTCCTGGCATAGTGATCAGCCATAGCCTGGATGATGTTACCAGCACTCTGTAAGCAGCCCACAGAGTATGGGTCTACTTAGCTGGAAAAAAGAATAGTCAAACCCAAACACAACAGAATTGTGTAGTCAAGGAATATAATAAGAAAAACACCTAAACCATTACCTTAGACTGTTTTCTGTCAGCAGGTTTCCCTCAGGCTTTTTAATTGCATGGTTATAAAATTTGACTCAGTTTTTGAATTGCACAGCAGCTCAATCTGACAAAGTGAACAGAAATAGAGCTCATTCCTTGAGTTTTCAGTGATCATAAAGAAGTTAACCACATGGAGGATATTTTCAGTCATGTAACTCTGTATCAGTTTTTGCCTCCGGGGAGTGAAATGGAGTCCTAGAGATGCCAAAAGTAACTAACTAATAACATATTTTCTGATGACCTGAAGAGGCTCTGGGCCAGATCTAATACAGCTACAGTACTTAAAGGCAATTGATTTATGTCAGTCTATGGCAGTAGAAGACTTAATCCTCTGTGTTCAGATGACACCACTTTGGAAAAGCACTTGTAAGAAAGTGTTTCTTTGTTCTCTCTCCTCCCCACCCACTGTAAATAGTCATAAGAATGAAAAGGCAATGTTAGCCAGCTTACCCCACACCACTGCCCCTTAGAATCCATGGTGCATAATGCTGCCTCTAAGTTAATCCTGTGATGCACAGCTCTCATAGTGGCCCACTCCATAGCCTGATTAGGGAATATGTTCCTACCAAAGTGCTCCTGCCCTTCTGGACAGCGGTGTAACAAATAGTAACAGGGATTTGCCTGATAGCGATGCAAAAGAGTTTGGGGACTCTTTAACTTTTCATGGCCTTATTTTTGTCTGCGAGGTAATCTTTGCAGAGAGGTGCAATATGTTGTACAGCTTCCCAACTCTTTCTGAGCACCCAAGCAGAGCCATGCAGCCACTGAATCTGTTGTACAGGGAGGCCAACACTACACAGCCCAGAAGGAACTACTAGAGGCCCCCAGGGCCAGAGAGACAACACTCTAGGGCACTGAGATACATCAGTATGTTTGCCACTGCAGTGGAGAAAAGATGTCTGAGAGCTGTTAAAGCTGGAATTGGCTCTACTGTTGCCCCAAACTCTTAAGGAGGTAAAAAGTCTCCCTCTTGATTTCTTCAGTGCATGTCCTAGTTATGGAGACTGTGTGCTAGGGGGTCGGGATTTGAGCCAGTGTTTGGTGACTCCAGAAATCAAAGACTTAGCACTTCAACTCATTTGCAAGTACCGTATAATGAGCTTTGAGAATTCTTCTTTAGTCTGAGTTTGCTCTCAGAAGAAGTTCTGTAGCCTATGTATATTAGGGCAGCACAAATGACAGATGAGTCAAAGCCTTTTTCAGTCTCTTCTCTTTTGAACCTGTAGAAGAATTATCAGACTTGACTGTCTATGCTCTCCTGAAATTAATTAGAGCTTTACTTCCACTACTTTTAGTCTCAGTAAAAGTTTTTTTTCCAACTTATCATGACAACAGTGAAAAGCTCCTTAATATTTATCAGCAAGTTCAGCACTTTCAAGCTCCTAGAAAAGTTAAAAGGTGAGAGTTTAGATTTTTTTCCCCCATTTTCAGATTCTAGAAGGTAACTAAAATCTTGACACTAAGAGAAAATTCTGCACAGAACTTGGACTCGGCCTCATTACCTGAAAAGGAGAACGATGTCCTTTAAGCTAAAGACCCCAAAACCAAGCCAGATCATAACTGAAGTATCCTTCGAGGCTCCTGTGAACCTTCCAGTTTCATTGAATAGAGACACTGCTATGGCTTTTTTTCCCTCATTTGCCTTAGTTTGAAAACTTAAATTTTTAACTTTGAGGTGCATTTTCAGACATTAATTCTGAGAAAGGTGTATTAGCCCAACTCCTATTGAAGTCAGCAGAAGCTTCTAGTCATGAAGTCACCATAACATCAAGCTCAGATTAACCAATAGTGATAAAAAAGAAAGGAGAATGGTCCTAGTAGGGAATAAGGTGCCTCCCTGGGACTTAGAAAGAATCTTGGTAGCAGACTAGTAGTGTGGTCTCAGCTCCTCACTTTTCCAGTGCTACAGTTACCCTTGCTCCACAGAGAGAATATTTCCTTACCCAGCTGGAAATTATCTGAGATTCCTGTCAAATAAATGATTTTTATGAATGGGAATTCCTACAACTGATAGAAGGCCTCACTTCTCTGGAGTGCAACTGTGACTGCAGATCTCTGGAGTGGTAACATTTTCTGTCATTACCTTGAAATAAGGGCCACAACTGCTGCAGTTCAAATTTTTGTAAGAAGCAACAATGTGACTGTGTCTGCTTACTGAGAGGTTCTGGCCTTGTAGCTGAGTCACATTTTGATACTCCTGCAGAGGGCAGTGGAACGTATTCTGGGTACAGGACATGTCCAAAACTTATGCTGTTGTCTTTCTGAAAAATGGTGAAGTTACAGGTCTTGCTGGTGGTAAGAAATATTGTCTTGCACTTCTTCTCTAGAACTTGCATGGATCATATGCCTGTCTGCCCAACATCAGCCAAAACAGACCCTTCCTTAGGTGTCCTTCAAAAGAAAAAGCAGGAACTTTGATATGGGTGGGGATGTCTGAAAGGTGGGGAGGAGCGAGAACCAAATCTGAGAAAGATGGTTGGGACACTAAAATTCACTCTGCTTTTTCCTCTGTTGTTATTCAGGGTTATGTAGCCCTTAGTGAGGGAAGTCATGCAATTAAGAGCTTCTTCATGTCCAGTTTCTTAAACAATTGACAAAGTAAAGACAAACGCAGGCTGCCCAAGGTTGTGCTGTTCATAATGCTAAATGCAAGCTGTTCTCTTATAGTATTTTTTGATCAGGACAGCTAAATGAGCAGAGGAGAGCACAAGGCTGTTTTAACTATCTTTTCACATGTATGTTTGTATACATATTTATTTTAATTTTATCTATATAATTGTGTATGTACTACTTTTGGGGCTACATTTGAACTTTAACTTTACTTTTTGCCATTTTTAGATTTGAGTTTGTTTCCTGGGTGGATCTTTCCAAAGTGAGCCAACCACACTTAAATAAAAAATTTAAGGAGCCCATCAGTCCTGCCTAACAATCTTAGCTTTTGGCAAAAGCAGCGAGAAGTACCATTGACATCTTATCTGCTCTGTCTCTGGTTTAAAATACAAAAAATAACTGACTGAAACATTGATTTATTACAACTATAACTTAGGCTCTGCTGTTCAAAAATACAGTTGCAAACTGGACCACTTTTGGTGATGTACCCCTGCCACGGATCACATTAGAATGAAATAGAGAATCCAAAGCTAAAATGCTTAGTGTAAGATCTACTCATGCAGAAATCTTCCTTTGCCTTCTTATTATCTCTCTTGCCAAACATCCTCTTGGGTCCATTGCAGGAAGCAATATAAACTTTACCTTCTTCCACATTTCTTAAAATGTCTCTCATTGAAGGCAGAATCAAGAAGAGCACTTGATGCAGATTATGCTGCTGGATAGTGATGAAAAAGAAATTGGTAAAGAAAGGATTTGAATCCTGCCTTCTTATGGCTGAATGGAAACAGAAAACTGGGGGGAAACTTTCAGAGTGGGATCTTGAGCTAGAAATAAGTCCTCTGCACAGAAAGTATTCAAATGATAAATTATAAAGGAAGAAGCCTTTTGTATTACTTTTGGAAGGTGTGTGGATTTGCATCCTGCCATTTTGAAGGAGGGCAAAGTACCAAATCTGAAATTTTTATTGTAGAATAATGGTAGGCAATTATTTGTATGTGTGAAAAAGCCACAAGGGAGAAGACAGGGAGGTGAGAAATTCAGCATGTCTCTCAATTGTATTGTCTTCTAGCAAGAAAACAAGATGAGTTCTGAGCAGTTATATTTAATATTTCAAGAAAAAAAGGGTGATTTCTAATTAGTGCACATCTGATTCCCCAAAGCTACATGTGACAAAGAAGTTTGATTCATTTAGATCTCAACTAAATCTCACCAGCAAAAATTCTGATCATAAGCCTGTATTGAATTGAGCTTGTGCTACCATATTTGTCATTTTACAAACTGATGCTTGGTGCAAAAATAGAAATATTAACATGCGCTGATGTTTGTACTGAATCTAGCACACATAATGGAGAAGTTCAGGAGGTAGAAACCACTGGCAAACTGCCATTTATCTAAATGTTTCTCATTTCGAGATGAGAAAACAATTCAAAAGTAATAAGAATTTTACAAATGTTATGTGTATAAAAGCATTAAAGTTCTTGTCTGCATTAATTCTTTGTTATCTCTGGGTTACTCCAAGTCCAGAGCGTGTGTATTTTGAAAAACACACATGTTCAGTTGAATGAAAAGCTTGAGTTTTACACTATAGTGTAATTGCCAGAGGTGGATTGAGCTCCTTGGTGGTGGGGAGGGACCAAAACAATTTCAGCTGCTCGGGTTTCAGAATTGTTTAGTTACTTCTGAGCTGCTGTGTAACTGATGCAAAACACAGATAATGGGCTGGGGTAAGGAAAGCAAAGGCTCTCAGTAGATCAGTCCTGAATGTGCATTTATTTCTGCTCTCAGCAATTGTAGCAGTCGCTGCTGCTTGCTGGGGATTTTGTTGCCCTGGGAGAGGAGGCCATCAGAAAAACAACCACGTGGCAACTGGTACAGCTTGTCTGCTAAAAAGACAAAGCATGATTGTCCTGAGAAAGGCTACCTCCAAAACTAGCACTCAGGCTATTCCTGGAACTTGGAACTTTGCTAACTTGTCTCTGTACACAGACTTCCCAACCAGCTATTTATGTGTACCTGAATAATCACTAAGCAAAATTCTGCTGTTACCCCACACCAGGAAAAAACAAGACTCCAAGTACGTTTCTTAGACAGTGGCTGTATTTCTTGTGAAAGAGTGGTCCATTAAACACAAGAAACACTAAAGTCTTGAATTTAACCAGCATATATTGCAAGAAACTAATTTTGAGAATTAAAAATTCGTACTGAGACTGCAGCTAATTCAGAAGCAAGGAAACAAGGTTATCTGGTCCTCTGAGTTATGAAAGGTTTAATAAAAAATCTTTGGGTTTATAGTCCTTTCTCATAGTATCAAATCTAATCTACCTACCAATGTAAGTATTCACAAAGACCTTCCCTTTGTTAAATACTAGAGATTAGCCCTGCCTTCCTGAACCGAGCCCTTGGAACAGTGCCGCACCGCTGAGTGATGCTCCTGCAGTGATGTCAGCAGCTGCAGTGAAAAACTTGTTCAAGTTGTCACGGATGGCTTCCCCAGCTGAGGATTTGTTTACCTTGATTTGTTTACCTAAGCGCACTTCAGTGGAAGCTACGGGAGCTCTTTCCGAGCTGCAGAGCCTGGCACAGATGCAAAGGCCGTGTCCCCCTGCTCCCCGGCGGAGCGCTGCGGCTGCGGCACGGCGGGGGGAGCCCGGCCGCCCTGCCCCCGCTGCGCCGGGGGAGGAGAGGGAACCGAGCGAGGGCTACAGCTGGGAGCACAGACAAAAGAGAGGATGGGGAGGTGTGTGTAAAGCTGGGAGAGGGCTACGAGTGCTGCCGTCATCCCATCATTAGTAATACAGATCTCAGCTCAGGGCAAAGGTGTCTTCCTTATATGTGACATAAGACCCTGTCCCCTATCACCTGTGCAAGTGTTTCTAGGACAACATAAATTTGTCCGCTCGTGTGAAAGAGAGGCACATTTGGACTATTTTCCAGAAATAATTTCTTCTAAAATATGATGAAATTGTCGGTTCAAAGTAAGTTGCATCAGTATGTCCAGGGTGCTACAATTTGTGTCATTCACATGATAAAGCTATTAGGAGAGAAACTCATCCACGGCTTTTTTCTGCTTCTTTGCAAAGCTAACAACCCTCCAGGTCTGGTAACTTGTTACGACTAACAACTTGGTGGAAAGGCTGAAAATAGCTCTTGGGGAGGGAAAAGGAAACAAAGGAGACAATTTTCCAGAGCAGAACCAAGGTGGTGTTTTCTGAAAGTTTGCTTTGATCTTGTATATAGTGAAAAGTACTGTGTAAAACAAAACTGTATGGCTAACAGGAAAAAAAAATATTTAAAGGAATTAAATCCTCATTCTCCTTCTTATCTGAACAGAGACTTGTACCTGGTTTCTTGTCTACCGAAAAAAATAAGAAATTAATTATATTGATGGGTTTTTGATTCTTCAGTAAGAAATGTCATTCACTAGGTTACATTTCTTTGATGCACTATATTGCTTCATTGATATTAGGATGATGAAGCATGCATTCTTTGGTAGTAGCTCAGTGAAGTTCAGTTGTGTTTACTGTAAGGAAAACTAATGTGGTAAATGAGTAAAAACTAATGTGCCATTACGATGTTTTTAATCTGTGAACAATATTTGCCTCAGTAATTTTCTTTTATGTGTGTAGATTTGCTGTGGGCAGGAAGTGCTTTTTAGGTATTGTCAATATATTGCTTAAATTGCTCTTTTCCTTCTTTGTGATTTCCTTTCTGTGGGTTTTGGAATTCCTCTTCTGGTTTTCTAAGGAAACAGGCTTATGCAATCATGTGATTTGGATGTGATCTTGCATCTGTCTGTCCTGCTGTGGCAGGTTTTTAACCCACTAGTAAATTTTAACCAAATTGGAGAGCAGCAGCAGTCTCCAAACAATTTACAGTCTTATATATTTATGAAAATCAGGACCTTGTTACCAAGGAGAGAGAGAGGCTTTAAGAGTGCCCCTAACAAGGGAGAGTGCCTCTACTAAGGATTCAGCTCCTACAAAACACAAAAGATTCCACATGAAGAACTATGTCATGAGTATCCTAAATCCAGATGAAACTTCACTTAAAATGCACACACAGTTTGCTCCCAGTGAACTGAGCTCCCAGATAAAATCTATAGCAAATCAGACTCTGTAAGCTTTCAGCTTTCTTTACAGAACCATTTGTTTTTATGTATGTGACCTTGGCTGAGGGTGATCAAAATTCTGCCTGTACATTACTATCCTTGTTTATTTAGACAGATCTGGATTAGGCACGAAAAAAATAATCATAAAAATGCTGCATTTTATGATTCATTAAGCTTTTAGTTTGCACTTCATGACATAATAAATAGAAGTGCACGAAAAGCATTTCTAGGGCCCTTTATTAATTGCTCTGTTTCTGGGAAATCTGCTTGGAAAGTGGCCTATTAGTGCTGCTTCCTCCCCTCTCCTGCAACAGCATGCAGTTCTTTCACCTCTAATGAAGTTTAATCAACACAGAAAAAAAAAGTGGTAGGCGTTCCAGGTCACAGGCATTGTGGTGACTCAAACACTGAGTGCTTTTGACAGACTAGAATGCACTTTGCAAACCTTCCATTGTTCTTCTTGTAAGAACAAAGGTAAAAATACAGACTCCTTGCTGCATTCTCTGCAGCAGTTTTGACTTGATGGAGGGTGATTTGTCACTCCATTTTTGTGTATATGAAATAGTGAATGAAGTCATCCTTTTGGCACGTTACTGCTGTTTGAATTCTTGTTCTGTTGTTCAGTACTTCAGTAGCTCTCAAGAAAATTAACCCCAGTGATCCACCAGTTATTCTGTGTAGAGCAACTGGGTTTTATTATTCCGAGATGTTAAATGTATTTTCATTACATAAATCAAGGTGACATTTCTTATAAAAAGATGGCATTTCTTATTAAACATTTTTAATGCAGTGTAGGGTATTACAGAGCTGATAATTGTGAAGTTTTCCTATTATTTTCTGTACTTAAAAGTTGGTGTTTTTACTATTATTTCCTTGCTGGGGAAAAGGGAGGACTGAGAATAGGCTCAGTTTTATAGTTACAGCATTTTATACCTGAAACAAAAGTGCTGTTCTCACCTACAGCTGTAAGAAAGCTCATACATAGCATGTGTTTCCCTTTCATATTGTTCACCTCCCAGTTCCAGGACTGATGGAAAGTAAGGGCATTTGGCTAGGAGTCACTTGGATTTTTCTGGGGTTTTTTTAGCAGGTGGTGATTCTTTAAAGATCTGACACCTTTTTCTTGCCTCACTCAAATCTAGGCAGGGATGAAAGCTGAGCTGAGACTGCTTTTTGTTCTATGTAATTTCTTCATGTTCACAAAGGACTGGTGATGGTGCAGCTTGCATCCTTCTAACGATATTGCTGGTGTGCCAGAGGTAAATGAAGGCAAACCACTGAAGTGGGATGCTTTTTAGAGGTGCATTATTATCTTTGTTACCAGCTGCAAACAGCAATTCATGCAAAGTGACAGTCTGGAGGCTCCTTGACTATGTTGCAATAGTATTACTTCATCAATGTTGTACTATTTCCAACCCTCTCTATGAGGACAGCTTTCTATTTTTTGCTGTTAGGGGAAACCATACTGCCTGGAAAGATATATTAGGATGACATATTATATGGTGTTGGGAAATAGATTTGCATTTGATTGGCTTATTCTTGGAAGATTAGTCTTAGAGACAAACCACACATGAAAGTATTTCTTCAAATGTCATTCCTTATGTTTAATGTACAACTTGAAAAGGAAGGCTCTGCTAAGAGCAAAGATGCTTAAAAACATTCTCAGGATTGACTGCAGTCAGGGAATAATGCCTGACCACCAAATGCTTTTATAAAACTTAGTATTATGTGTAAAAGGATGCTCTTGGCTTCAACAGTTACTTCCCTCCTGTTCTTTTGCAATATTATCTCCTGGCTGGGCTCAGAAGAGCTGGTCAATGGGAAGCCTGTGCAATAGGAAGGGGAACAACTGGAAAGACCTAGTAATCTCTCCTGCAACCGCAGTGATGCAGTGAAAGGAGCCTCCATTGTTTTGCCTTCAGCAAAGTTTGCTGGGAAAGCAGTTATCCTGTGACAGACAAAATAAGTACAGCCTTCTAAGAGGAAAGGATACGAACAGGTTTGCACTGCCATCTTCAGCCCTAGGAAAAAATGGAGTCTTTCACGCAGCAGGCAGAACATGTGGCTAAACAGGGATTCCCACAGCCTGCTAGAGCAGCCAGGGCAGAAACCCAGGCACAGGGATGCCAGAGATCCTCATAGTGAAGGTGCTTCTGCTCCTCTTCATACCTCACTGAAGCCACTTGCCAGTCACCCACACGTAGCAGGTGCCACAAAGGGAAAGTGTACAACCCCACCAAGGTATGGCAGGGTTATAATATATAAATATAAGGAGAAAGGAATTGACAGTGAGGCATGAACCTGTGTTGGGGAGAAAGAAATCTGGAAAAAATGGGGCTGCTTAAAGTTCTAAAAGGGAAAATGAACCAAGAGCAGAGGGATAGGATGGGAAGAAAAAAGGCAATTTGGGGCAACATTTCTCCAAGTCTGCATTCCAAATCTGAAAAATTGGTTGCAATTTTCCTTTCTGACACAAACTCCTCTCCCCTTAAGCAAAACAGCTTTGCTAGTGGTCAGAAGATATATGGTCGGGTAAGGAAGTGCTTAAACAGCACTTAAGAGTTTTCCATTAGGTAAAAATACATATTCAACAGAGAGACATATCATTATTGATTGAATTTGCTGTGACGTTTTTTATATTTTCAAAGATTTCTTACTGACTTCTTGGAGAACACGGAACATGAAGTACTCTGCTGAGGTTAGTGGGATATTTGCATTATTGACCGCTTCTCTCATAATATCTGGAACATATGACATAGTAGTTTACAAAGGATTCTACTAAAAATCAAAAAATGTTCTAAAAATACTTTAATACTACTTTACATAAAGCCACACATCTCTGGAAATCTAGCTGCAGAGTGAACCATCACATTACTACAAAGCTGAATAGCTTTAAATACAGAATGCTGAATTTCCAAAAGCTGCTCGCAGGAGCCTCTCTGTTTTATGCACTACTAAACTGGTGTGCAACAGGCTGTCACCGAACATTTGTTCCACATTTTGCTGAATGAAGAATGAATGCAAGGCAGCTGAGGTACCTTCCCTGCAGAGAGCAAAGATGAACAAATCAGAAGCTGCTGCAGGGGTGGAAAAGGAGAGGTGTGGGCTACCAGCAGTGATGCTTATTCAGAAATTGTGAGAGAAGGAAGATGCTGGGGCTTAGTGAAATTGCTGGAACTATTATATAAGCCATTAAAACAAACAAACAAAACAAAAAAGCCCACAATAAAAAAAAAAACAAACCAAAAAAACAACTCCAAACTGTTAGCTATATGGCATTTTACAGCTAAGTGGGGAAAAAAAAAAAGTCCTTATTTGGTGTCTCACAACTGGAAAATGTTTGGCAGTGGATGGATGTTCTCAGAGGACAAATAGTCTGTAACAGCTATCAGGAGTTACTACCGGACTCAAGTCTGGCTAAGCATTAAGAATGTGTGAGCTGCATTACCTAATCCCACTAGTTGTGAAACTGAATAATTTAACTTTAATAATTTAACCTTTAGTCTAGGATTTGCATCAAATCTGTTGGGTAAAGGAATGTGACTTCTTGCTAACAATTCCTCACCCTTTACACCCCTAGGAACCATGTGGTAAAAGCTGTTGAGAAAAGAGGGGTGAAATTTTCTGAGAAGAAAGATGGCACTAAAGTAGGCATGCTGTCAGCAGGATTAAACTAGGGCTGGTGAAATGTGCCTAAAATCTGTTCTGAAGAAGAAGTTTTCTATCTATCAGGCAGGCTTAGCATAGCTAATGCCAGTGTAAGTGGATTCTGTCACATCAGCGTGCTTCTTCCTCCAGCTCAGCTAGTGAGGCACATCTGATAATGCACAAGGACACCCTAACCACTTGTCCGTCTTCAGTGGCTTTGCTCTCCAGCCAACCTCCTGAGTCAAAGATCACCTTAAATAATAAACATAATAAATAAACAGAAGATCAGCCCTTGTTCTTCTAAGGGAGAAGGTGTATTTTGCCTTCAAAGTCTCCCAGGTTCTCCCAGTCCCTCAGTGTAGTGTGGCTGGGGCAGCACTGGAGGTGTCTGAACATCACTGAGGGGCTCCATCTAATGGTTTAAGAACTCTTGTTCCAAATGAAATAAGTAACAGGGGTCTCAGGCTAGCCTAACTCAGGTTTCTAAGGCTGAAGAGACACTGAAACACTAAAGGCTTTCACTGCCCAGGGTGTGATCTCATTTAGAGAGATAACCTTTCATTATTTATTTCATCAAATACTGTGATTCATTTTTGAGCCTGGTCCTTGACAACTGACAAAAATTAATCTCAAACAGAAACTAAAATTTAACTGCATCATACAGGATTTTCATTTTGAATTCCCAGTTAGTTATATCTGGTCTTTTAAGACCCAAAGTCCTGCAGACACAGCAAAATTAAATCTACTCAGCGCTATCTGTCAAAGCATTTCTAAAGCTATTTGAAACTGAAAATAGTTTACTACTTAATATAAACATTCAAATATGCATGTTTTGACATTCATTTTTAAAAAAGTGATTTTATTGTTTTTATTTTTGTATATACACAGGTGGCATTGATAAAGCTTTACTTGTATGTCAGTTACTAAACCAGTTCTGATCAGTATGTGGTGGAACAGGATTATAAAATTACAAAAAATATTTAGTTCCAAATAGGAAATAAATTCATCTTCAGGAACCAGACATTTCCTATCTCAGACCTAATGTGTGAGGGCTTTTAAAGTAAGTTTTAATGGTATTTACTAACCTTGATTTTAGGAAAATACCTAGACATAACATAGTGTTTTAAAGAAAGAAAGCCTTTTGTGAATTATGATTTATACTTGACTGGTGCTGCTGTTGCTCTTTTTTCTTGCATTTCCTAAATGTGTCATTGAATCACAGCATCACAATAGGGATATGAGATTGTAAAGGAGGACATCATCCCAGGTAGACAAAAACTATCCATATCTGTGTGATTCACCAGCTCAGTTGTGCATCCATGTTTTTGTTTGCTCTTCCACAATAATATCTATATCTATGCAATTGTGGGATCTTCTCTTTCTCTTTGGTTGGCCTACACAAGTCTCTAATGCATTTGCTTAGTATACTTAAAATTAGTAACTAAGTTAGTACACTTAAAATCAGTAACTAAGGATATGTGGGGCTGGGCACTTTGTAGCAGAGAAAACATAAACTGAGAGAGGAAGAACAAAATTGCAGTGATTACAGTCATCCAGCCTGGTAAGCCATTAACATCATTGGCATATTTCATTCACATGATCTTGTGGGCAACAGGACAGAAAAAAAAGTGGCATTATTTCTTTACTTCTCCCTGCAGATTCTGTGACTGAAAATGCCTATGAGGGTGCAAAATCCTGATGCTGCCGTGGTACCTGCAGTTAACCCTCTGGTGGGCAGAGCAGCTGCCAGTGCAGCTGACAACTTACACAGACCCCTGAATGAAATCTCTTTCTATTGCTTTTATTTTTCCAGACTATTTCCTCATGTTCTGCTGTTCTTCCTCATTTCATCTCTTCAACTATAAATCAGTCCTTATCAAATATGCTGTATAGCAGTGAAGAAATAACACCTTAAATTCAAAATTCAAATTAACTCTATAACAGTGAATATGGATCCTGAATTTGGCAGGAATTTAGATGGTATATTGAAAGTTTCATTACATAAAATTTGGGGGCATAAATTCTTTTTAGTTTCACCAATTCATCTTGTAGATTCTTCCTATTTACAGCTTTGGCTATGTGCAAACAGATTAAATGTTAAGCTTAGCTGTCCACCTGCTTCCATTGATTTGTCACTAAGGATGTCTGTAAATTTGCTTAAAGCTCTTCTTCAAAACCTTGATTTTCAATTACATCCACCACTATATTTATCATCAGATTACAGAAAACATAGTTTGGACTTTTAACCAGTGTTATAGAAAACTGTTTGGTTAGTATTAAGTTTCTGAAGTCTAGATCTAACTGGAGTTCAGGTGGGTTTTTGAAGGAAGATCCATAGTCCTACAGTTTGTCCATCTTCTGGCTTTACTTCCTAATGATGCTTCAGCTTACTGACAAGTTCTGGCTATATTTTGAGAGAGATATTTGGAGGACATGAAGCTCCTGGAAAAGTACAGTGTAATTTACAGTTAGGGATTAAACCTGCCTTCTCTATCTGTGGGTACTGGGGTATTTTTAATCAGGATCATGGCTGGTAGTCATTTCAAACCAAACCCTCACATGTGTAGGTTTGGGTAAAACACACTTTCCACATGTGGTGTTTTTAGGGGCCATATTAGGCCCTCTAAATACACATTTCTGTCTATACACACAGTACAAAGCCACGTGTCACAAGCTTCCATTTGTACCCTAGAAGGTGAGTATTTTGTGTTTTGGTCACTGTTTGCTACCAGCCCTGCTGGGACATAAGCAAATGGATTTATCCTTTCTGTTTCATCCTCCTTTGTGTTCAGAACAGGGGTTTATCCCATTAAAGTTTTAGTTCCTGAGGAATTGGACCATCATGCAGCATCATTGTATTATCATCCATTATTCTCCCTGGCCTTAGTCATGGCTGCACATACCCAAAATAAAATCCAGAGTCAATGTGTTCTCCTCTGGGATTAGAAAAATTGAGAAGAGAGAGGTTATTCAGTGATTTGTTCATTAAAAACCAGCCAATCAGAAGAGAGGGCTGAGCAGAAGAAGGAGCCAGAAAGGAATAATCAGGCCCTGTGACCAGAAGAGGCAAGAGTAGAGTTGGCACATGGCCAGTTGCAGACAGCATTTACATGTCTATGCATGAAATTAGTACTATGACAAATCAAATTATGAAAGCACTATATTTCTTCTGCATGGATTTGCAGTATAGACTCTTCATGTTTTATTAAATAAAATTCACATAGTGGGAGAATTTTCGTGCATTTGATAAACAAAACTATCTTGGTAACTGTTCTGATTAGAAGTATAGAGAACAGTGTGTCAAATTCTCCTTCCTTATCTCTTGGTTCAAAATCTTTTCTATGTTTGCTAAGAAAATACACTACTACCCTAACTCCTGATAAGTAAATCATTCACTGACTCACTTTCAAAAAATATATATGTATGAATTGCCTGATGAAAATTTAACTTCTCAATACCTGTTCAGACTGCTCACATGTGCTTTTACAGTAGTTTTACAAATCATTTAGGATTAAAAACTGCTGGATCACTGCAGTCTGCAAGGAAGCTTATAAGGAAGATTACTGTGTTCTCAGTCATGGTGCCATTAGGTACATGCAGAGGGGATTAAAAAATGTATAAAATATGTTAATGTTATGGGGCAGAAAAAAAGCCCAGATTTATACTGTGCATTTTATTATGTGCTAAAAATAGATTTTTTTTTTTTTTTAATATGTGCATACTGTGTCATCCTAAGTATTTGGTAGTGGGCAGGTTGATCCTTGAAGATTAGAAAAGCTTCCTCTTACATAGGAACTCTTCAATATATCAGTCCTCTATTGTGTCTTGTCTGCTTCTTTTTAAAGCAATTCAAGGAAGATCTCTGAACTGTGGGATGGATTTGTCATATAAATCTTTCTCTTCCCTCTTCTCCGTGTACTGTTGCATCCCACTGTAAAGAAAAAACTCCAGTATCCACAGCTCTAGTTATCTACATCTGGACCTCAACCACATTGCCCTAAATATATAAACTCCTTAAAAATTGTTTGTTTTTAACAACCAGAGATTAGACTGAAAATAAATACTGTGTAAGAGGGACTTTTTTTTCCTCTCTACCTTTTAAAAATCTTTACTTGTACATTCTAGTTGACATGCAAATAGAAATACTTTTGCCCTTTGAATACGAAGGTGCTCAGATGCCCCAGCAAGGACTGTGACAAAGTACACCAGATGAAACACATGTTACCTGAAGGACTCTGAATTCTAATTTAGAAATTGGTCTAATACAAGAACTCAACTGGTTAAAATCTATTCTAATTGATAGAATAGCTAGAAAGAACTAAACTACTGTAGGTAGTTTAGTTGAAACACTAGAAATTTAGAAAACCCCCAATCTCTAGGGATCTTAAAAAAAAAAAAAAGTGTTATCCTACTTCCTTTCACTTCAACAGTGGCTCAAATCAACATTAGCAAAAGGAAATAGATTCAATTTAAGACATATTTTCCCTTAGGATGACTTAAAAGTGCTTACATTGTAGGGGTATACATGGGACCTAAATTTAGATATCTAGGTTCACCTCCTCCTCATGAGCAGCTACTTCTCTCAATTGCCTTGAGAGCTATTTTGCACACCACAGGCTTCAAAAGTGTAATGCAGAAGACTAGTCATGTCCTCATCTGTAAACAAAGGGGAAAAGTGTCCCTGGTGACTTTGCTATTCTATCCTGCTTTCCTGCATTCATTCCATTTGGCAGTGTAAAAGTGATTGTCTAGTGTGGTCTCTGGGCTGTGAAAAGACACCATTCAGTAATTATGCTCTAAATTCCTTGGTAAGGGATTGTTTCCTCACTGGCAGGAGGGAGACTTTCTCAGAAACAGCTGCTGTGATTACCAAGCACAGGTATCAGTCTTGTCCTGCCATCCCACTCAAAGTGTTAGTGATTAGTCTGTTAAAATCTACTCTTGTAATTCTCTATGAGCAGAACTCCCCAACAGAAAACAGAAATAGAGCTCATTACTATGAGACCACCTCTCTGAGCCCTTCTTCATTTTGGAGGAAGATTGCCCAGTCACTGACAGGTATTTTATCCTGCCTGTGAAATGACATCTTGTAATAGTCTCTTATAATTATACCTTAATTCCTATTCCATAAAATGATGAAAATCAAACTGGGAAACACCTTTTCTGATATTATAACCAAAATGCTTCATAATACTACTATGATATAGAGCATGGTTGAGTTAAAAACTAGTGAAATGGAAGGAAGTAGAGAAAGCTTCTGGAACAGTGCAACTGGAGATGTGACTTGCCTTAAAGCACATGAGCAGGTCTGTGGAGACTCCTGATGCCTTTGCAGGAGTGCAGAATTCCCCACTGAGAGTCTAATCCTGGTATTGCTGTAGCTGTGCTCCAACACAGAGGATATTTGTCTTTTACCTACATATTTATAATGTACCAATAAATTATTAAATGTGCTGTTTACCCAAGGATCTCAACTGCTTCCGTCACAAGAAGTAAACTTTTGGATTTTCTTGCAGTAGATTCTATACCAACTTTGTACATAGGCAGCTATTCCAGCTGATGGAAGATCGATATTTGGCAATTCTTACTCCTGCTGGAGTTGAAGCCAGGCTGAGCAGGTGTTTTACAGCTCTTCCCTCTGTGACTGAAAGAAAACCCCCAGTCTAGTCCAAAGGCAAAAGAGCACCTCTTTTCTGCTGCATAATTCATATGTCCGGGTGTTTCAATATTTATAGAATAGAAATAAAACAATGTTCAAGTTGAAAATATCCACCAAAAAGCAGAAATCACGATTTAGTCTCGCTGTTGGTATGGACACTTTGTAATTATAGCAACACTAAGCTGTGGTCAGTAAAACCCAAGGGTGCTTTTTGCTGACCAGTAAACAATTGATAACCTTGCTTGGAGAGCAAGGTAATTAGTAACCGAAATTAAACACAATGAAAAATCATAGTGTAAAATAGTATTTAAAATAGCATCATGGTTCTAAATAGGCAGTTAGGAATGATGATACACTCTTTTCAAATGGAAGTAGTTTTAGAGTGCTAAAGAAGTGAAGTTCTGGGTGAAAGGGATTTATCATTCACTGGCAAGAAGTCATAAGAAAGCTGCATAATTAATGCTAGACATTTTAAAGTCATAATTTTCAGTTTCTGTGTAATCTTTGGAAAAGGAAAAATGTACCTTGGCAATATTTCTGAGGAGGTAGGAAGGGCACCCACTGAGACTTATGTATATTAGGTCAGAAATTGAGAGCCAGGGATCCTAAAGATCTCTGATATAGCAAAAGGTTGTGGTGTGCCCTTCACTGGAAATTTTATGAACTTATTTGACATGAAAAATCTACTAATGAATTGAAAGTTAACTCATAACCCTAAATGTAGCAACTGCTAAAAACAAATTAAACAATTCAATTTCTCTTATTTTTTAGTTTTAGAAAATATTTCTCAACCACATATTTTACACTTCAGTACAACTTTCATGCTAGTTCTCCAAAGATGCATTAGCAGAAGAATTCCAGATGTGGCTATTGCTCTAATCACAATTAACTGACAGCTTATAAAAACTATCATCTAAAGAAACATCTACGTTTTACAAAGCTTGGGATCAAGAAGAAACCCCCAGGGAGCAGTTTAAGGCTTCTCACTCTACTAGAAATAAAATCAGTAGAGGATGTGAAAGAAAGATAATTAGAGAACTGAGTCTTGAACCAGGCAAACCATTTTCTCCTCTATGCAAAGTCTAACATGAAACTGCAAAAACTGTTTACACTAAAAATTTGGTATCATGTAAGAGATAAAATAAAAATAGAATCTATAATTCACATTTTCACAGACACTTAATAGATTTACATCTTTTGACCTTTACATTGCTACACACAAAATGAGTAGTGCCAACTCTTATGTTTAGATTATTAGTCTCTTGCTATTTGTTGTCTCCTAGGAGCCAAGAAAACACGTGAAGAAGATAAACCTTCATCTAAACTTATGTATCTATGTACTTATATTTAAATGTATGGCCCTCTTGGCTGTGAAGAAACCCTTGAAAAGGGAAATCTGTATCCATCATTTAGGTAGACTCAGAACATTTGGTGAGAGAACTGTCAGTACTTCAGGTATTTTTGCACTGGGGGCTTTATGTGCCTTCCTTGTTCTCTTAGTAGAGAAGGTTAATCTGCTCTGAGCTCTGTCCTGCTATGTCTAGATCATCAATGGTAGCTACATTTCCACCTTGTAACAATACCTTGAATAATTTTATCTTCCGTATGGTTTTTTCTGTGACTTTAGTGTTGGCATCAGTCCAGTAAAATCAATGAGTGCTCAAGTACTTTTTTTCTTTTGCAGATGAAAACTTATAGCCAGAAGTTTGACTTACCAAACCCTGCAAAACCCTTAATGATAAGGGCCCAACTCTGTTTTCAGTGAGCCTGATCCAATAGTCTGAAGTATGGACAGTCTAGTTTCTTTCCAGTGAAGTTTCTTTTAACCACTAAAAATCCTCTGCATTGTGTGACACCCATTGACCATAAACTTTATGGAGTTAAATGCATTGCTCTGATAAAACCAATCTGGCTCATTACCAAAAACACAATCATAACCAACAGCAGACTTGGCAGTCAAGATCAACACTAGTCTGACCAGCAAAGCCTCAAAATATCTACTTACTGACAGGGTTCACTGCTGTCTAAATAGATGTGGTACTGTGATGTGATTTGGGTGATGATAAAACATCCTTAATTCATATATACGGGTAATTTGTCCCAGGAAATGACCAAAAGGGAAAAGTTCTAAGTAAGCAGGTAAAAGATAACTTTCCTCTAGATTTACTTTTTTTTAATGCAATGCTACTTGGAAAGCATCATGGATATATTAAAATTAATCTTTCAAAACTAAAACCCTGCTTTCCATCTAGGAATGAGAGTTGAAGTCAGCAAAGCTGCTAACTTGCAGGTGAATGCTCAGCTCTAAGTTAGTATAAGCAGTCCTGGCTGCTGGCCAACCACTCTACTGGCTTGCAAGGAAATGGTTCCAGCCAGGGCCCTTATCCCAAACTTTTTTGCAAGAGGCAACACGGAAGAGATTACAGGCACAGACTATTGATTCTGTTATGAGTATGAGGAACTCGAGTGCTTTACCATCAAATGGCAGGAAAACTTGATTGAGAAGCTTACTCATCTGAAAATGAGTCAGGGAAGTTCCCATGGCGTGTACTGAGAGTGCATAGTGGGGATTCCTATTGCAAAGAGCTCTCATGGCATGTATTTCGATATTACATTTATTGTCATTGCTGACTGTGGGATGAGAGTAAAAGGAACATTAAGGAGCTGCTTAATTAGAATTAATGAGTACATGAGTAATGTCATACAATTGTGTTATGTTCTGATTATTTCCTTGGCTAAAACTGGTTCTTTCAATGGAAATTACCAAGGCTAAGATATGAGTCACAGCCACCCCAGCAGAAACAAACTAAGGAGAAAATACCAATTGCTGGGATGGCCTTTTGCCTACAGCGAGGGAGAGCGCGGTGTTTCCGTGCAGCCGCTGCTCACACACAGCAGCCCTCGCTGCTGAGGCTGCTCGCTCCGCACGGTGACCGCGTACTGCCCAAACTTTGGAGTTTTCGGGAAGCGAAGCGCTAAGAGCGGGTTAAGGAGAAGGGTCTGACCGGTGCAGTGCTCTTGCCCGCTCCCAGCCCCGGCGTGGGCCGCACCTGTCCGGGGAAGGGGCGGAACAGTGCAGCGGCCGCTGCCGCTACTGGGCGAGGGCCCGTCCTTGGGGCGGAGGGTGCACACCCAACTCCCTGCTCGGGAAACGCAGCCACGGGAGCACTGAGGGACAGCCCCTCCTCCGCGGCGCTATCGCTGACAGCGGCGGTGGCGCGGTGCCGCCAGAAACACCCCCGGTTACATAACTAGCGCCTGCGGGTGCGGCTCCGCCGCTCGCCGTCCCGCTCCCGCCCCACGGGAGGCCGGCGGACAACGCGGAGCGCCC
>NC_031775.1:15132126-15316637 GCF_001522545.3 Parus major
AGCCGGCGCCGCCCGCGCTGCCACACGCACCCACTCCCGCACACGCCCGCGGGTGCCCGTGGCCTCTGCAGGGGAAGGTAAGGGGGCCGCCGGGCAGGCGGCGGCGAGGTGCGGATGCGTGCGGGGGGGATCATGTGTCATAACAAGTTGTTGAACGTGACATTGCTCTTGAACTGCGGCGGCGGCGGACGCCGGGCCGCCGCCGAGTAACTTTCTCCTCCAATTCGGCGCTGAGGAAGGAGCCGGCGGCGGCCGGGCAGGGCGGCGGGGCTGGAGCCGGCGGGGCTGGGAGCGCGGAAGGCGCTCGGGAGAGGCTGATGCCGTTCGCGATGCTCGCGGCTTCCTGGGGAGACGGCGCGCAGCGCGGCGGGGGACGAGCGAGGGCTCCGCGTCTGGCGGCTGCTGCGGGAGCCGCTGCCGCCCCGGCGAGGATTTTTCTAGCAAGGCGCCAGGGCGGGCAGTGAGCGAGGAGCGGGTGCCGGTCCGAGCATCTCCTCCCGCGGGTAGTTATCCCCGCTGATGCTCCGTGGCGGTTTGGCTCGCTTCCGGCGTGATTAGCTCGGCTTATTATGTAAGATGTCACCGGAGGAGGAGAGGCACAAGCCCTCGGTGTGGCGGAGGGGGGGAACGCACCGGTCCGCCGCGCCTTGCCCGCTCCAGGTACCGGAGCGGAGGGAGCGGCCCCGGCTCGGAGGGGACGGGAGCTCCCCTCCCTTCGCAGTTCGCCGCTGGAATACGGCTGCTCCTTTTACACGTGGGTTGGGTGTGTTCCCCAAACCTTGCCTTTGAGCAGAAACGTACCCTGTCCTGGTTCGTCTCCCATGTTTGATTGCTTCTATTCTCTCTCAAAGAAAAAAATAAACACTCGAGCATAAAAAAAAAGTTTAAGAACTTAATTTTTGCTTCCTTTATGTGCATATTTGGTACATTAATATGATCTGGAGACGATTGAATGAATCATCAGTTCCCTGAAATAAAAGTAAGTGAATCATCTCGCATACACACGCACACCAAACTGTGAGGGAGCATAGTTGGTACCGTAGACAGTGGAAGGTTGGTGTCAGTTTCTGACACGCAATGGGATGTCAGAAGTACAGACAATGCTCAGAAACTCAGCAGGTTTCCTGCGGCTGGTTTGTGAACTGTGAAAGTTTTGCACCGTTCAATTGCAGTTTTTCTGGCTCAGTGGTTAAATGGTAACCTCTTTCAGTTATCAACTTGTTACTCATAATTTTAGCCAAATTGTCAAAAGGGGGATGTAAACAATAAGAATTAAGTAACTGTGTTATTCAAAGTGTATTAATTTTTTTTAAAAAACTTATGCAGTAATACCTAAAAAGTATCATGTCCATGCCCTGAAGCCAGAGACAGATCCCAGATGCTTTTAATCTGGGTTTTGTTTTGCTTAGTTTTGCTAAGCAAAAATAGTCTCTGTTGAAGTAAAAAATACATAAATATGTATTTTTAAAAGCTAAGCCAGTTAATTTAATAAACATGTTGGAGTTGTACATAGATAGACTTCTGTTCCTGGGCCCCTTACCTGTTGGTGTTTTAAATGGGATAGAGTCTGGATCTTATGTATAGTTGTCCTTTCAACTCCAGCTTACTTCCAAAGTGGATTTTTCATCCTCCACATTCTTCTCTTCCTGTACAGAGGCAGAACTATGAATTTTACAAGATTAATTTTTCTTTTTTTCTTGGCATACCTGCCAGCATGAAGAAGCAAAGTCACTGTTTCTAGCGGGGAGGTAGTGCCTCACACATACAACCACCTGGTTTTGCAGTATAAAGTATGTGAAGGTCTTTGTATGTCTTGCTAGTAAACTATTCTGTTTTCTGTGGCATCAGGTATCCCTTATCACACTGCCTGTGTTTTGTACCTCGTCATTCTCCACACAGGAAAAGAAAGGATTGCTTTGGGTGTTTGTCGCTGTTGGGGAGAAAGGACATGTTATCATTTTTGTTTGTCTAGAACTATGCACTGGCACTTCATAGTATTAATTAGAGGGTTGGAGCAGCTAAGTGTGTGGGAAAATTGTATTACTTCAGGGTTCATTGTGTGGCTTTTAACATCTCCCTATCAGAAATTCCAAAGTTAACCAAGTTAAGTCTGCACGTGACAGTGAAAGCACTCTAATAGAAAATCTCTTAGGTGTGCTGGGTGGTCAGGTTAGCAAACAGGAAAAATACTGTTTTATTTGTGCATTTCATTCAACAAATAGCATTCATCTTTAGCTATTAAATTTCCTTAAAAAGAAGATAAAAACATACGGTGTGTGTGGCATTATGTGCCCAGACCTCAGCTGAAAGCACTAAAGGAAATAATACTGGAAGTGGATTTACCTCCCTGCTCTAGCTGGTTTTCCCTGCTCTGTGAACATGCTAGGATTCAGAGTGGAAATGAAAAATTCTAGGTTTCACTTCTAAATCTGCAGAATATGCAAAATAAAAAGAGATGAAATGTATTGGTTTAAAGTTGTTCCTGTGCAGCTCTATTTTTAGGACTGATAAGCAAACTACTGTGGGATGCACAGAACTTAGAGAAAAGTGGAGGGCAGTGCAGATAAAAGTAAAGTGTCTGAACTTTATGTCTTGATTTTTGCCATGTTGGAGATACATAGGAATTGTTCTTAGCATGACCTACTGATGTATATATATATAAATTTATGCTAAATTTATAAAAGTTATTAAGTTATAATCTTTCTGTGATTTGAAAGACTGGTATCAACAGCATCTTCACATGCTCTTCTAGCTATCTCAATTAGAACATCTCAGTGAGGAAAAAAAAGCAACCCAAAAGATTAGTTCCTTTTTGCAGTTTTGGATGTAAAGACCCTTTTTAGACAAGTCGAATAGTCCCAAGCAAAGTTTTGATCTTTTCCTGTAGAAAGACATACTGGTGTTGAAAAGGGGAATCCTTTCTTCAACTATAGAAATCTTTGCACCAAGTACACCTTAGCTTGGGGTTGTTTGTTCCCCAAATCCTCAGTTAAAAAACATTTGTTGCAGTTGTCTGGGAAAAAGTTTTTCTATTATTAGACTCAATATTTGAAAGATTAAGAAACAAAGTTGGTTCTCCATCAGTGTTGTAGCTATCTGTTTGGAGTGATGGTGGGTAGTGCATTAGATGTTTCTTATAATGAAGCTTATTTTCATTATTATTGTGTTTTTATTTATTTTTTTTTTCTGTAGATGTAGTGGTGTGAAATGTAACAGCTTGACAGGCTTTGAGACTGAAGCCCTTAATGAGCAGAGCAGGTGTAGCACTGGCAGGCAGTTCCATCGGGCTGTGACAAGAGTGTCTGTCTCAATGTGTGTCCATGGGAAATATCAGTGTTGCTGTCCTTACCTTGATTATTGGTTATAAAAAAACAGAAATGCTCACTGTCAAGTGTGGGCCACTTCTGGAATGAAAGATAGGTGCTGTTACTTGAGCACTATGGTCTCAGTAGCTGTCACTATTAGTTCTAACATGTGAAACAAATAATTTTGACTGGTTACTTAAAGCTGAAACCATTTATCCAATTATTAATAGTGAAATTCATGCATATGTCAGTAGCTTTCCTAACAGTTGACCAGACTACTCATTTACTACTGTGCATTGGTCATTTCTTTCCTGTAATGGAATAATTTTGTTTGCCATTGGTTTATGTATGTTTTGAGTTTTGAAAGGAATTAAGAAAGTAGCCTGCTAATTTGCCATAATACTCCCATTTTCATAAAAGATCTGACCAGGAAAAGACAAGGAAACTTACTTTCTCAGAAGAGGTTAAAGATGAGAATAGCAGTTATTGGGAGGCTCTTCACTTCCTTGAGCTACTGTCATGTCATTGACTGGTACATCACAGAGAGCTTCAAGTTGCTGTGATCTGTAATGGTTCAAGACCTGCCTTCCCACACTGAGGCTTCACGGGCAGTTGAGTTGGTGCTCATTGTTTTGAAGAGGGCACACGTGGAGATGAAGTAATGAATGCTGAAGAACAGGTGTCCACACTGCAAACTGGGAATGCCTTTGGTGGCCCCTTTGCTCAGCTTCAGTATGGGTTTTTCCACAAGGAGGAAAACCACTTTGTGTCCCACGGTAATTCTTATCATGAAGAACCCTTCCCACACACAACATACCAGTGGAGATGTAGCAAGGAGCAGCAGTGAGACCTAAATGGTGAATAGTGATATTGTCCTGATTCATGGCTGTGATTCCACTTACATGCATGATATTGATGGCAGTGTTACTGAATTATTTTCTGTCAGCTGAATCTGTAAATAAAATCTGATACCAGTAGGGAGAGTCCTAGTTTGTAATTGCTGTAAAATCACTCACATCCAGTTTGTTATTCCCATCTTTCAAACTCCTCCCTACAAGCTTGTTTTGCTCACCTGTTGTTGCAGCTTAGCTTTTGAAACACAAGCTCTTGGGGAACCCCTTGTAATTCAGTCTGGCTTTTTGAATTGTGTTACTTCTATTAAAGCCTTTGTGTATAAACAAAGCACCTTTAACGTAAGGGGATCCAAAATTGAAATAGATTTCAGTTCTGGTTACTACAGATCAGATGGAGAGAGAAATTCTCTCTGCCACAAAAAAGTAGTTGATCTTCAGATAAAAGTCTTGAGTGATTCTTAGAGAAGTGTCACCACCGATTAAAGCAAATGTAATTATATTTATTTTCTTCCTTAAGAAGAAGAATGGAATATGTAAGAAACCAGACTCTTGATTAATTTCATAATGAAAACACAGTTCTTCTTTGAGATGAAAGATCATCTCTTAAATAGCCAATATATGTATTGAATGAAGTTAAAGATGTTTCTTTCTTTCATGGTTTATAAAATTGTTGTTTACTTTTTTGAAGAATCATCAGTACTAGCTGCAGAGACAAAAGATCCTTTATATGATATAAATGATAGTTTGAGTAAGTATTCTTGGTTGATTCTGGCTGTAGAATTTTCCTGCATACAAAGTGATTTTGAAGAGCTGCTTAATCAAACCAATATTTTTCAGCTTTCCATCTTAACTCTTTTGATATATCATAGATAAAGTAAATTTTTATGCTTTCATCCCAAATGCATATTTACCAAAAGTGCAAGTGGGGTTTTTTTTTGTGTGGATAGTGATCAGAGAATGCAAATAGATTTACTTGAAATAATGTACTCAGTGACAGTTGGTGTCTTACACAGGATAGTGTTTAAAATCTACCATTGATTTATTCTTGCGTATTCATTGCCAAAAATTTAAAATGTGAATTTACATGGGATTAACCTCCAATTCAAAATTACCATTAATTGCAGAGAAGCTCTTCCAGTTTATTTATTGTTAAGCTGGGTGGAACCACTGAGACTTGTAACAGAGAAGCTTTAACATCTGGCTTCTCAAGGTGTAATAGCGCCTTGTCCATCCACTAGTACAATAGGGAAAACTACACAAACTCTTGGGCACAGAAGCCCTTCTGTTGAGGCTCTTCTTCAGGTTTTGAGCAATAGCAGCAAACAAGGAACTAGGGCTGCAGTTCCAGAAGACATCTACAGCCACTGCTTAGAACAAAGGAAGTGCTTCTGCTGTGGCTTACACTCTCTGAGCCCTGGCAGTCATTAAACCCCCAAATAAATTAGGTTTAGCTAAACCACCAAGAAACTAGGAAGAAGTTTTCTGCTGCTCTAGAGTATTAAATAGACTTAGAGATGGTTCGACAAGCTCCAGAGTGATGCTTCCCATCTTTTTGGTACAACTGGTCCATTAGATCAGCTCTGCTGTTCATCTAACCACAGGTTTAGGCCAAATTTGGAAGAGTGGCTGTAAGTTTATTTCAGTTATGGCAATTAAATAGCTAATTTGATGAAAATAGTGGTTATCATATATAAAACAACGGGGATATTAGTGTGGGTAGAAATCCTGAGGTAATGCTCTGTCCTGGGCAGAAGGAAAACAGGTCATTTGCACCTGAACACTGAAGGCTTTAGCTGGAGTGTCACCACACACTAGAGACAGTATCTCCAGTTAAGTGTATTGCTTTTGATATCCAGAAGATCCAGAACCCTCATTTCCATATTTGAGTTGGTGATCAGGACTAAGAAGTGGGGGATTCATTCTGGCGCTGGAAGTCTTGCTAATATGTGTCTAACATTGACAGAATAGCATAAATAGAACAGCATACAGTGTTGAAGAAAACAGTTCTCTGATACTTACTGAAGGTAATCTCTTGTCTTCCTTTCTTGGATGCTTTCTAGGCTGCTGCCCTAGCAGTATGTTTGGGTCACATGGCCAAGAGTTGCTGGAGCAGATTTGGTGTTCTGTGGTTCTCAACTATGTGGTTCTGCATCTGACTTCTTTCTTGGCAGAAGAGAACCCTGCCCACTCCTCCCGTCTAGCTGTCTTACACCTAGATTTCTCAAGCATATCTGTTATATAAAGAACATTTGCAAACATCTGCCAAACATTGGACTTTTGGATTTACAGTTTCCATCTTGTGGAGTGGGTGGGTAATATGAAGTAACACTGACAGGTAATCTGCTGACTGAAATTTCTTACAAGGGATAATAGCTACTTACCATGTAATTTTTACTGTATGTTTTCAAAGGAAGTGTCTTGAGTCTCATGAATCAAAGGAGGAATCCATAAAAATAGAAATAGTTTGAAACATTAGCTGATGAAAACTGCTGTATCTTAAGCTTCAGTTTATCCACTTGACTTTATGTCAGTATTGAATATGCTTGTAGACAGAATAACTACAAGTACTCCTTGTACTTACTTTAGTTTAGTTACCATAGACCTTGCCTTGAACTGCTTATAAAATTTTCAGTTATTAAATAATTCCAAGAACAATTTTAGGGAGAAGTTGCCATTTTACCCAGTGTAAAAATGTTTTTGGTAACCTTTTCATTAAGACAGGACCTCAAATTTTATTTAATTATTGCCTAAATATATTTTTTCCCATTCTTGTGAAAATAGAAGTGTTTGATCTAATTGATTTAATTATATATAAGCCTTTGAAAGAAATAATTCAAGTTTATATATGTTCCTAGGTGTGGTTGGTGAGAGTTTACCTGTGACATTTTCCAAACACAGTATCTGCAGCCAAGTCATTCAGTAAAACTTTTCCTTTTCACTGTTCCTCCTTGAACAGCAGAGAGAACAAGCAAAGAACCTGTCTTCACTTCAGTGCTTTCTGGCTTGGTATTGATTCTGTTTATTCACAAAGGTGAAGTCTATTTGACAGGTGCAGAAGTCAAACTGCTGACAGCTTAGACTGCATGGAGCCATAGTAACTCAACAGTAGAATTCCTGTAATTTGGGAATGGTTAAGTATAAAAATCAAACTGTTCTAATATAGTTAAAGGGCCAAAAGGTTAGGACATTTCTTATTTTAGTTTGTTGGTGTGACCATAATTTATCATTTGTAGTGCTCCTCACTTCTGTTCTTAAGAGGCTTTCTCCCCAGCATCCCCTTTTCACCTGCAGGTGAGTGTAGAACGGGCACAGAGGAATGCTGCAGGAAGACAAAGGATAGTCAGCTCAGGGAAGTTGAATACTGCCTTGGAGGACTAGTATCTGCCTGTCTTGGATACTAAATTACTATTTTTGCTGGCTAGTTGATACAGGTCAGGGGTTCACAGATGGCCTTTCATTTTTAACAGTTGTGAGACACATGTAGCCAAATTTGCCCTTGTTTTGACATCACCAGTACAATCAAAATCAGAATGTGAAACAGAGCTGTTTGTACTGAGTCCTGAGTGTCCTGAAAAGCTGAACCTTTGAACATCAGGTGTGTGGAAATAAAGAGTACTTGAAACACTTTGGACCTAGATTTCTATGTCTCCCTTTTCCATATCTGTAAATTATGGCTTGCAGTATTGTCTTGTTGAACAGGTTGTGGAGAAGAGTCTTTTATTAATACTATTTGGGGAGCATTGAAATACTTGAGGAATGAGTGGGTATAACTATGTGTGATATCAAACACCTGGGAGTAAAATACTAAAAAAGACTTTTATTATAATTTGTTTGGTAGTGAATATAATATTAAAACCAGTGCTGCAGTTCACATATGTACAAAGGCACAGGTTTTTTTCCTCTGCAATTTTTTTGAAGTCTGTAATTTTTACTGAAGTTATAATGGTCTCAGCAGGCCCCATTTAGGTATGGAATTCTGTTGAGTTTGGCTTCATGGAGATTTAAAAGAGAATGGTTTTGTCTAAAGGTTGAGCATTTAAGCAAAGGAATATAATGGACAAATTGAGTTCAGGGAGAGACATTAGTCATACAGGTATATTTTTCCATAATGTGCTTGGGTGTGCTGCTTGGAAGTACAAAGTGCTATTTTTTTTCATAAAGGAATTATGCATTGAGGTACATAT
Organism: Parus major; assembly: GCF_001522545.3. Classification (NCBI taxonomy): domain Eukaryota; kingdom Metazoa; phylum Chordata; class Aves; order Passeriformes; family Paridae; genus Parus; species Parus major. The sequence continues at coordinate 15,140,470 of NC_031775.1, forward strand.
GTGTAATTTTTAAGTAGATGTAAGCTCCTGCTGCCTGAGCATGAAGAAACTATGAAGATATCTCCTAGTGTTTAGTGTAATATAATGACAGAGTGTATTAGCTGTGGCTCAGTGCCATGGAAACACCATTAGGTGTTACCCTGAAATATGGTTTCTATCAGCTTCCAACACAGACACATCTTGCTGCTAGTAGTACCACCTTGAAACTTTTCTTGTCATTAAAACAAACAAGATTCATTAAAAATACTTTATTAAAACAAAGAAAAGGTTCTTTAGGAAGCTGTGATAGTGATTCTATGGATGAGTTCTGAATATGGAATTTGCATGAAGAAGGGCAGAGTTTAGGGAAGAACTAGTGTAAGTTTAGGACAACAGAAGGAAACCCACAATGCTTGAACCTGGGCAATTCAGAGCCTTCTGTTATACATCACTGAATGAAATACTATTAATCATGCTTATTGGAGTAGGTGAAATTTATATTGTTCACAGCAATAAACCCTCACATTCCTTGAAAGTGGCAATTGACAGTTAAATGTTGAATCCTGGACTTTCCTACCAGTAAGAAAAGCATAAACATTGCTGAGCATCCTGTATTGAGTGAAGCCTCTGAAGTTTGTTTTGCAGGAGCTCTTTGCAGGCTAGAGTAGATCATACAGCTCAGTGTGGTGTTGCTGTAAGTGTGGTAGAACACTGGCATTAGTGATTGTGACCATTCGTTCAGATAATGGACAGTGGTGTGACATGAAGTGCTACATTGCACCTCACAGGCTAATTGAATTGCTGAATTTCTTTCTGACCATTTTTTTTCTAAGTATTTTGTGAGCTGCACAGGTTTTAAATCATGACTAAAAAAGGCAGTGCTCCATTATTGCTCATTTTATCATATTACCATGAGCATCTTTCCCTTGGAAGTCACCAGCTCTGTAGGCCTTAGTCTCTGGATCTATACCAAATACAAGGAAAGCAGAGATTCCATTTAAGTTAAACAGGGCATGGAAATCCAACTGCTGACTGTGCACTTGCTGCTCTTTTCTCACTATGTACTAAAATTAATCAGTGTCATATGACCAGGAACTCCAGAACTTTTTTGAGTGGTCCTAACACAGGAAAAAACCTTTGAAAAAACCTCTTTTACGACTTGTGCTTTTATTTGTTTTGAACATGCACAGATGCAGGAAGAGATGTTTAGGCTGTATTCCTTCTCCAGAGGAAAGGCAGTAGATCAGATCTTTGCAGGATACCAGTTTGAGGTGCCTCATGGTTAGGATATCCCTGCAAGAGTGAACTGCATTGCAATTATCTGCACTTAATGACTGAGTCTTCTTCAGAGTTGTATTCCTGTGAGCAAGTAGGTGCTAAATATTTTCCTTTGGAGGGGCTGGAGTTGCTGTCTATGTAAGCATATGTTTACAGTCATTTGTTTTTGAGGTCTCATGCTTGTGCTTTTCTCTGCAACACTTCTGAGTTAGCAAGGTTTCATATTCAGAGGTCTGTTTTTTTCATTGTCTCTTTTTTTTTTTTTCTTTGCATGTTCCTTCTTATTTCACAAACACAAGGAACTGATCAAAATCCAAGTGGAAGATAAATTCTGGAATACGAAGAACCCTGTGTATGCTGAAAGAAATCACAGAAGGATCGTTGAGAAGAATCTAGAGTTCAAGTTCTGGTATGAAATTCTAAATATTTTCCTTGGAATTCAGGTCACTGTCTGCTCTGGAAGACAAACCTTCCTTAGCATAGATTGCAGCATGTAAAGTAGTTCCACTGAGTCTGTGGAGGCCAGGCAAAGATTACTTTTTACTAGAAAAACTATGTTTAAATGAGTTCTGACTAGCATAGCTCCTACTCTGTTGTACATGGTATTCACTAAGATATTTTTCATCCTTTAACCAAATGAAGTGTCTTATATGTAAGAAAACTTTTTTTTCTATATGGAAATTAGCCAAAAAGCCAGGTCAGCTTTCTAGCGCTGTTTTTTTTGCCACTGTTAAAAATTTTTTTAGTATGATTTTTTTTCTTCCTTAAGATATAAGAAGGAAAACCATTTGTAAATACTACTTGAGATGCATTCTTCAATCTCCACAATATAAAATCCAAAGACAATTCATTTTTTTAACACTGAAAAGGTTGCAATATTGCACACATTTAAATAATGTTGTATCATTATTCACTTAGAAAATACCTTGGTCTGTTTCTGACTATTTTCACTGAAGGCACTAGCTAGCATTCCTGCTAATTTAAGGGCCCACAATTTGAATCCTTTATACTTATTGCAGAAGTTCTAAATTTAAATCTGTGAATTTGCATAAAGCAAGGAAAAGGGTCTTTCATTTAAAATCAGATGGTTAAATCCCAATAAATTTTATTTAAATTTAGAAAATCTTAATTGCTCTTTTTTCACTTCTGTAGCACTAAAATTTTAATTTTTTTTTTTTTTTTTTGTGCTCTTAATAATCTCCAGAACTGTGCTACTTAAAGACTCATCAGGCCAAAAGTTTACTGACTGGAATCAGTCACCTAATCCTAGAGAAATGGCTTGATTATTTTTAATCTTATGTAGGTGAACTTTCTGGTGAAGTTTCAAAACCTTTGTCTTTGAAACTGCAAGACAGAAGACTGGAATATGTTTTCCAGGCCTGTATCCTAGGTGCTCTTTCATAAAAATGGCTGTTCAGTATCCACTGCACTGCAATTCAAGCCATGATCTCACTGCTTCTAAGTGCCAATTTCAGCTGGTGTAAAGTGCTGCTACCAGAAGTTTGTTAGTTCTGTGTTCAGCCAGAAGAAAGAACAGGGAGAGGAGAAACTCATGAAAATATTAGTTTAAGATGACACAGACCCTTGAGTTATGACCAGTGCTTTGGTAAAAATGAAATGGTGACATAATCTGGCACTTTTCATACAGTAATATAATCATGATTTCAATACAATAGACATTTGATTCAAATTTTAGAGACAGCTTAATTATGAATCAAAAAAGCATTATAAAGGAGGTCGAAGCAATGTAAATGTAAAATGTAAATGTAGAAACAATGTAAATGGGGAAGGCAAAGCAGTCATGTCCTACCAACTCCTTCCACACTTAAAACTGCATTAATAAGTCTGCAGTGTTCAGTTGCTCATAAGAGAAACAGCAGAAAATATCACATGGGAATAATTCTGAAATCGATTACATGTAAATGTAATTAAGCTCCATGACATTAGACGAGTTCAAATAGAAATCTTACACAGTTCCATGTGCACGTTCCAGAGCTAAGATCTAAGATAATAAAATAGGAGAATAGGATAGATAGCAAACGAGAAATCACTATGTAGAAACTATTTGTAGGTTCTATTTACAGAGTGCCTCATTCTTCCCTCACAAAGCACAGACTTCTAAAGGAGTTTTGAAGGGTCATGGTATAATCAGCTGCCAGTGTCAAGGGGAGACAAAAGAATGAAGGTAGTCTTACATGAATGGGCAAGAGGAATATCAAGCAGTTGTTGAATTGCATTGATTCAGTGGTTGTTAATGCTGTGATCACCACTCTTTCTGAACTTGATTCTGGCAATTGCATGTCAAGAAGGATGCAGAAAATTTGAAAGCTGTATAGAGAAAACCTAAAAGAATTAAAAAGTTCTTGGCACATATGCTTTATCATGAATGGTTTGGGGCACAGTTTAGTAAAAGTAAAGCTAAGGTGGCACTTCCAGACAGTAATGAAACCATCTCTTGATATAATCTTTCATGAACTAAATGGAAACATTTGACATAAAGTAAGTCATATTCAAAACAAGATTATTCAGTCTAGCTGATTAAAAGAAAATCAAATTACTCTATCTTAGCAATTGAGGTAATAAAAACAGACTAATTCTGACTACTATTAAGTAATTTTAATTTTTTTTAACATTTGAAACTAGTAATGATTTTTGTAGATCAGTCTTAACAATAGAAAATTAAGATGCTTTGGTCAAAATAATCTGTTGAACTTCAGGAGAATATTAATAGTTTTAGTGCAACTGAGATTAGATTATTGGCCTTTTTTTACTTGATATGTATTACAGTAAAGGTTCTGTAGTCAATCTTTGCTGTAACTTTTGGAAGTTTAATTGCACACAGTCCTGGCAGAGAGTTCTTTGTGCAATTGCCTGAAATTGTCCAGAATTCAGATTGCTAATTCAGAAAAAGCAGAACAGAGGGACATCTATAACAAAAAGACAGCAGGATGGCATTAATCAGGTGAGACATTTTCAAGTACAGCACTTCTAGTATGGTTTGTCAGCACTTTATAATACCTGACTATTTAAATTTTAAATGCTCTTTTATCTTATTTTTCAATGAGTAGTATTCAAAAAGTATGTGGAAAGTAAAGCAACAGCTAGTCCTGCAAGAGATAGCCCTGGGATACAAGGGAGAGCTGTGTACTGTATTTGCATAACATGTTGGTCTCAAAGTAGGTTAGACATCTGCTTAGCCATTAAGTTTCCTGTAAAAATACTGTTCCCTGTTTGTTCTGTATTAAACCCTTCTCGATTTATATTTTTATGTTCTTTAAAAATAAACCTAGAAAATATGTGTTGTTTTAACCATTAATAAAAACAAACTAGCTAAGGTGCAGAATGGTCCAAGATCAGTGTTCCGGAATTCTTTCAGAAAGAAGAAAGTAAGACTTGATTGAATGGCTCATATTTATTTTTAAAATAAGGTTAGAGAAAATAAATATTGTGTGGAATTGTATCCCCAGCTTCCCTAAAGTAACACAGGGTGTACGTTATGTAAATAAAACTAACATATGCTTAGGAGCCATAAGAAGTCAGGATTCCTATCTTTAAGGCTCCTTCTCTTCATTGTGGCAGTTTTTTTCATACCACTGACAGAAAATAAATATTTTGCTATGATCAATAAATATACCACTGTTAATAACCACATTCTTTAAGCCATCTTTGTACAATATTTCAGTGGTATGCAAGATAGAGCTTTGCTTCAGAGGTACAGTAATCTTTAAGCCCCTTTAGGAGATTCTAAGTTTGTTCTAAAAAATAGATTAAACTAGTTCTTCACTATTCAGTGTTTTTCATATGTGACAGTGATGCAGTGATTATTTTAAGAGTCAAAAGCCACAGGTTCAAATCCCCTTGAAATCAATAGGGAAAATTGCTTGCAATGACTTTTGACTTAGACTTTGTACATTTGATTTCTATTTTACACATAAAATTTATGTATGAATATTTAATGCGAAGTGCAAGTGTTTTTTATTTTTGATGTAATGCAGTGTTTTAGTGTTCAGTGAGAGGACATTAAGAGTATTCAGTAATACAAATGGTACCTTTCTATGAATGGTATAAAAGGAACAAGTATTTAGTGGGATGACACCCAAACATACTATTATTAGTATCTAGTATATTCCCAGTCTCAAAAATATTTAACAACTTGATATAAATATGTGTCTAAGATGATGCCATAAATCTCTATGGCTTCTTATAATGTATTTATTACCATATAAATGAAACATCTTCCAGCAACATAGTAAACAATGTCCTTAACATCTGTCACAGTCTTTTCACACATCCTCTCCCCCTGGGTGAGAATCAAGTGCAGTACATGGCTATGTTTTGGTAGAATTTTTGTGTTTAGTTTGGGGGAAGTGCATTGAAAGCATTTATGGTGACAACTCATAATCAATGTATAGTGTTACACAGAATTATTCTGATTGTGCTAATTGACCTATAGGCAAACTAGAAACTGAGCTGGATGCAGCCTGGGTAAATACTTCATCTGGCACCCAGCCCACTCCTGCATTCTTCCCATCCCTCAGAGATGCTGGTCATGTCATACCATGCACATTTTCATCTGGCCATGGAGAAAAGAGATAGCCTATATCTGCTTGTAACACAAATACAGGCTTAGTCACAAGTGTGTATAAACTCCCAGTACCTACTCATACATCACCAGGCAGCACAACAGAAAGGTGGGAAATCACTAATCACTAAATCACTAATTTTGTTCACTCTGTTACTTTTGTGGGTCAAGCCCAGTGGGCAGCTAAGCACCACAAATTGCTCACTCACTCACCCCAAGCTCCTATGAGATGAGGGAAGAGAAGAAGTAAGAAAATTTGGGGGTTGAGGTAAAAAAAAATAAATTAAAAGTTTATAAAGTGAGGGATAGATGTAAGATGAGAGAAAGGAAAGGAAGTGGGGCGAAGGCAGTCACTGTCCACATCCTGCAGGAAGTCTGATGAGCAGTCAGTTCCAAGGAAATGGCAGCTAACATCTCTAAGCCCCCCTGTTATTCCTTACCATGACTTAATGTGGTGTTACATGGCATGGAATATCTCCTTGGCTAGTTCAGATCATCTGCCTGGTTGCATCCTCTCCCAATGTATTGCACCCCTGCAGTCTTCACTGTGGTGGAAGTGAGAAAGAGAGAAGGCCATGGTGCTGGCCAAGCACTGCTCAGCAGCAGGTAAAACCTTAGTGTGCTGTCACCACTGTTTTGGGCAGGTAACTAAAAGCCCATGTGAGCTGCTGGGAAGAAAGTAATTCTGTCCTAACCAGGCCCAGTACAATTATTTAGCAGGAGGACTTTGGAAGCATTCACGACTAAAGCTATAAAAAGCCATACAGAGCATCTGAATAACCAAACATTTTTCAGGAAGGAGGAACACAGTATTTTATAGATAACCTTGGTGCTTTTGAACACATTTCATAGGTCACATGGTGCAGGAGATGAATATTTCTAACTCAGGCTGAGAAGGAAATCCATACATTAAAAGATATTCAAGGTACGTATTTGTGTCCCTCACTGAAGTTGCTCAAGAACTGAAAAATAGCAATTTATGTTAGTCTTGGACAAAAGTTTGTATTTAGGTCAGTAAGTAGTCTGTTTCATTTCTTTCACTGCAGAAAACAGACTACTTACACAGTTGTGTGCATTACATAATTCTCAACTTTCTCTAACTAGAGTATCAATTTTCTTGTGCAGGAGCCTTTTGGTTGTTTTGACTAAATGTCTTACGTTTCTGCCTACTCCTGTCTAACATAATGCATTCCTTTTTTAGAGAAATGAGATCTGAAAGATCATATTTGGCATTAGTCTCTGGTGGAACTGAATTTTTTGCTGGAATCTACTGAGTTTCTCAGGTTTACTCTCTGTGCTGTTTTGGGAATAGAGAGAAAAAAGGTTACTGATATTTTTGTTGACACAGAGTCCATAGGGATGTAAGCAGACTAGCGTTCCTCATTTGAGTAGTTTTCTTTACATAACAATGTTTGAATATTGTGTGAAAACTTTATTCTTTATTCTCTCCTCATCTCTGCTCACATGCTAGTGAAGTGAGTCACTGACTCCACTCTGAAGTAGAGAGTTTGCTTGAGTTCTTACAAAGTATTGGAAGTACTTTTGGCAGAATAGAAGGTGCTTACAGTGTCTAACCATCCTGGGTTTGGGAGGTGTGAGGAAGGGTCTAGAAGAAACCCAGAAATTTTGAGCAGTAGACCAGAGGACCATTTTAGTTCTGAATAGTTCACAGGCTTCCAGCACACTTCTATTAGATAATGCACTGGAATTTCCTCACATAAGAATTACAGGAGTTAGAAGGAGTGACACTTTGTTCTCCCAGTTATCAAAGCACTGTGGACACTGGTGGTATGCTTTATTTGATGTCTTCATCCTGGTTATTGGGAGATAACACACCTGTGTGTGTGTGGAATGGGAGTAGCAGCACATTTCTAACCATGCTGCAAACAGTGCAAAGATGGCGATATTATATTTAAATCTCACTGCAGAGTGAATCTGTAACAGCATTCTTCTATTTCCAACCAAAAATACTTTCAGTTAATTACAAACATAAAATGAGACAATATTTCTGTTTCAGTGATTATTAATATTAACTGCTGCTTTGTAAATGAGTGTAACTGTGCATTTTTATTTCCTTTTTAATAAGTCATGTATAGCTGTAAAATACTATATCAGCTCTAGAAGTGTATTAACAAACAATCTCTTCATCACAGCAGAGGTGAAAGTACATTTATATACATCATAGACACATAAAAATAACTTGTTTCAGGGAGTCATGATGGCATTGTGTGGGATTAGGCTGTGTAAACAGCAATATTCATGTTCATGTTTGTTAATATGAAAGAGAAAGATGAGTTGATGGGTCTGAATCTGCCATCTTAAGTGATCGTTTTCTCTTGCATAGAACCAAATTAAAAATTCAATAAAGTTCTGTTTCAGTTGCAAGCGTATAAAATTTTGCATCTATAAATACACAGACACACACTATATAAGGCATGAAGTTCTGAAGAATCCAGGTTTTTATCTTCAAATATTTTATCTTGCAAAATGCTTTACTTGCCTCCATATGCTGAAAATTTGTGACTTAACTCTTAATTTTTTACCACTCCTGTTCTAAAACTATCTGCCAATAATCCTGACTATTTTCAGGAGCTGGTATCAATAGCAGTATGAGGCAAAATGTAGGCTAAGTGTTCAGTATGGCTATTTTTTTTAAATAAAATCTCTCACCTCAGAGATTAGCTGTCTGGTTTAAATGCATGTCAAATTAACATTCAGATGAAGACTAATGTTGTGATTAACACATTGTATTGGAATTTGAGAGTTGGAGGTTTAATTCCTAGGCAGTCATGTCTTCCTGTGTTGCTGACATCAAAAATTTATTAGGACACAGCTAGAAATATTTTAGTCTTTATGTAAAACAGGCTCAGTGATGCATCTTTTTCTTAACACAGTTTATGTTGGAGACTTTTTAGAGCAGATGGACTCTCAAAAGAGTATGTTTCCACTTCAGCTGAAGGTATTAGCTGAATAGATATATTTGGATATATTTGCCCTAAATGTAATCTAGCCAGTTTTGTTAAATACCAATAAAAATACTGTCAGGTGTTTCAGTAAATGGGACCCAGCTTGCCCTGGACCTTGTGTGCCTAGATTATGCTGAAATATCTGTCCACTTCTGTTATTAATGAGGTTAGCTAGTTCAAATAATGGATCTGCTTTTTCCTTTCAAAAAAACAAATTGTTTTAACAGCTTTTGTCTTACTCCTTTACTAAATACTGCAGTAAAACTTTAGTTTTTCTTCTGATGTATTTTTTGTAGAGGCAACAATTTTCCATACTATGTCTTCCCTTGGCCCTCTCTGCCCTGAAATACACAGACTCTTCCTCTGTGCACAGAAGAGCCAAAGGCACCACCTGTGTGTAGCTGTTCTGCTCAACAGAGCTCTTTTACTGGATGATAAAAAGAAGAAGAAGAAGAAAATAAAGAATAAATAGTAAATACATATAATAAATAATAATTTTAAAGCTTGAGTCCACAGAGTTTTATCCTTATTTCCCTAGAGTTGGATTGTGATAATATATAGCCTGGACCCTAAATTTGGCTACCCTCATTCTCATCCTGAACCACACCTTACACTGAGCCCATTTCCAGCCTGAATTACCCACTTGTAAAATGGCATTCTCTGCTGAGACAGTTGAGTTGTAGGTGTTCTAAAGTCAAGTAGTGAACTGAATATCAAACTTAATTGATAGAGTAGAGTTCTGTACTGTGGAAGGACATCTGCAATTTGAGATTGTTGAGTTTTCTTCTTTGAGAAGGATTTAGACTCCTGTTACATAAGTAACATGGAATAACATCTCTACCCCAAAGCTATACTATTTTGAAAACACAATTATTTCTCTGGAAGCTAAATTTGTTCATCAGATTTTGAGTTAAAGTTTGGTGCCTCTAAGAAATGTAGCAACCCACAGAAGCAGGGGAATGCCCAAGGGAGATGAGAATTAGAAAAATGTGAACGCAGGGGAAAACGAGGGAAGTTGGGCCAAGACAAAGCAGCCATTAAACAAGTTTAACAGGACTGTGTATTTTGCTGTTATGCACTATTCCAGGAAGCTTACTATAATGGTAGCTTTGTCCTTAAATTAGTAAATTAGTCGCTTTTTCATAATTTAAATTTTTAGACATGTCATGGAGCAAATGGGAACGGACACAAAGCTACTGTGCCATCTGATGCCAATCTGTACGAACTTTTCTGAGACCCCAGTGGCTTTCTTTTGGTTGACATTATGATGCTCAGCATAGTGGATCCCAAAGGGTAATGTAGACAAGGAGGTGACAGAGCCAGGTGTATCCCTAGTAAGCACTGGTCTCAGGAGAGACCAATGTCATGGTGGGAGACCAGACCCCAGCACTCACCATGGCATTCACCTCTGATACAGGTCAGACTCAGCTGGGGTGGCTAACACTTTATACACTTTCTGTTTGCAGGGAGCCTAAAACTGCATGAAGTGAGCATATTCCTGACCTATTGAGTCATTCTGGTTAATATTTCAAAGAATCTCTGAATCATTGAGTTTGGAAAGGATCTCTGGAGCCCATCTATCCCACCTCCCCTACTTAAAGTGGGATCAATAGAGGAGATTGCTCATGACCTTATCCTGTTTGGTTTTGAAAATCTTCAGTGATGGAGTCTCCACTGGGCAAACAATTCCAGTGTTCCAACAACCTTACAGTAAAAATCACCTATTTCTGATGTTTAAGTGGAATTTCCCATGTTTCAGTATGTGACCATTGCCTCTTGTCCTTTCACTGGGCACTGGGAAGATTCTCTCTTATTCTTTTTTACTCCTCCTTCTATCAATAATTTACAGCTGCTAAGGTCTCCCCTGACCCTTCTTTCCTGCAAGCTAAACACTCCCAGCTCTCTCTTATCTATCCTTGTGCAGATAGATTCTAAGTTTGTTCACACTCACAGTAGATTTTTTTCCAAATGTTCAGATTGGATTTCCTATGTTTCAGTTTGTGTCCATTGCTTCTTGTCACTTCCTGTCCCTGGAAAATACTGAGAAGTCTCTTGCTCTGTCTTATTTACCTCTCCCATCAGGTATTTATACACATTGCTAAGAACCTGCTCTGAGCAAGGCTAAACAACCTCAGTTCTTTCAGCCTCTTCTCATATGACAGAAGCTCCAGCCCCTTAATGTGACTGTCCAAGCTCTTTGTATGGTAAAAACAAACAGAGGGGAGAAAATTATGTGCTAAGAGTAGCATGTACCTTTCACTTTTTAATAGTAAATATTTGCATCTTCTCTGACTAATGTTTCTATGTTCTGTGGTTTTGAAAAAAGACACTTATCAAAGAAGTAGGGATCTCCATTGCCTTTTGTCTATGCTAGATAAATTACAATATTCTTGTAAGTGGTCACAAGTTTATTTTTCTTTGGCCACTAAGTGCCATTTAAATTGGCTCCTGTTTACATCGGTGACCGTGGTTTGAACAATAACGTTGTTGAGAGGTCATGTTCATAGCAAGGATGTTTGCTCTGACAAACATAGTAAAATTCACTTTTTTACTGAGTAAAAATTGTATGTAAAGATTTGGACAGGTGATCCTAAATTCCAGACAAACTATGGATTTACTTTTTCTTTCTTCAAAAACGTGACTGGATGCAATCTGTCTACAACAAACCATTATGCTTTCCACTTCCTCTTCTTTATAGCTATCTTTGTTATGTGGTTTTGTTAGCAACACATTAATTGTACCAAAAGCATTAGTTTTCAGGGGTATTATTGAGTCTCTCTACTGAAATTCACTAGCTTGTCCTTATTGACTGAGGGACATTAACAGAAAATTAAATTAAAAGAAAGCAGTTTCAGTACCTCATCTTGACAGTTTTCAACTGTTGTTTAGTTTTTTGTACTATTCACTGATATATAAAGAAAAAGGCAGGGGAAAGGTATTGCTTCACTGGTACAAATGTTAAGAAAAACAGATGCAATGAAGAAAATTGTACAATAAATTTTAAATATATCAGGTAATACTGTGAATTTCTAGCCTGTGTTTGGAATTATCTGGTTTAGATATATTTTTTAACAATGGTTCTATCATGTATTTGGTAAGCTGATCCATAATGAAAGTCACAGCCCCCCAAATACATATTTTACTTCCTGACTGATAGAGGGTTATGATGGCACCAGTGTTTCTGACAACTTTAAAAGTCACAGGATAAAACACCTGACAGAATTCCAGATTTCTCAGCAGGAAAAATGTAAATCGCCTTAATTTCATTCCTACTGATCTGTGGCAACTGAGGTCTTGTATTAAATGTGAATTATTAAATAGACAGCATGATGATGATAGGAACAGACTATGTGTTATATGTATCAACAAGTTCTCATAAGCCAAATTCCTTGTCAAAATTTCATATTCCCATCTATGCATTTGTGATAAAGGGAAATAATTTTAAGAGTATTATGCCTTTTATTCTTAAAAGCTTTCCAAGGATCTTAGATTAGGGAATGGAGTGAGATTTGCCATATAAATTGATAGGTGAATCCTTCTAGCTTTACACTGCTAGAACCTAAAGGTATTACAGCACTGGAGGAAATAGTGACATCTAAAAAAACTCAGTAAAATGCATACAGATTGTAGTAATGTAGAAAAGTTAGAAATTGGATATCTTTAGCATAGTTTATCATTTGCTTTAGAAAACCATTCTTGAAATGTATCTAGCATTTATGGGAGCTCAGTTCATTACAAACTGTGAAATATTTTGCAAGTGAAAATGTTTGTGCTTTTTCAAGTGTGTTGATACAGTGAAAAGGCAGCTGGCAATCTGAAGCTGAGCTATTATATTTGTGATAAATCTCATCTCACAGAGTCTCTTAGTGTTTGACAGTCACTATAGAATTTGGAACTCTCGCAATACGAATTAGAAATAGCAGTGAGGTATGAAACAATAGTAAAGAATGATGCATGCTCTCTGCTGATTTTATACACCTTTGTGAGATACAAGGAGGTGACTGTTACATATATCTATACATTCCTGCATGGACTTCCACATTAAAGCCGGATGAAAGCTGATAGTCACAATTTTAATGAGGTCTGTAGGCTTGCATGGACTCTGGGCATGCATAGTGAAGCAAGATAGTAATGTTTATACAATCCAGGCCTAAAGATATAACAGAAATATAGTTAACCTGCCATTTAAATATAGATATCCCTGCAGGGGAATGTAGTGATTTTAGCAAGATTGTGATTCTTTTTGAGGAGGAAATGAAGATGTCTTTCTATATACAAATCGAGATTCCTAATACAATGATCCAATGTGTACATTTCTTAGATCTTTTCATTAATTACCATTATGTATTTAAGGACCAAAACAGATATTATTTTGTTGTATTCAAAAATCATGATCTCTTGAAGGGCTTTGCCTGTACTGGTATGCTTAAGAACTCATTTTAGACTCAAAAGCATGTAATCTCCTGAAGTATTAGCTACATTTGTCACCAACATTTTCTTCCTACAGAATTTCGTTGCAAAGTAGTCCACAATCATGTCTAGTTGATGAGACTGGAGAAGTTTGAAATGTGAAAATGAGCTTCAGCAGACAGCACAATTTTGTGAAAGCAGGATCGTGTATATTCTTTGTATTCTGAGAAAGATTCAGCCTTGCTCTGCTGAGAACCCTAAAAACAGGGAGTCCAAACTGCCACAGCCTACTCAGCTAAAAGCCACATGATCTCATTAGCACTGTGCTGAATCCAGACTTCCAAGTGCTACAAAAGGAAGTTCAAAATGCAGGGATGGTAATTGTGGTCTCACAGTTTTTGGTTGATTTTGTGTTCATTCTGATTAAATGCACATAAACCAAGAATATGCTGTTTACATGCAGGCAGAAAGCCAGGATTCTGTAATTGCAAAAACAATATCAAACTTATTTTGCGTACTTGAGAATTGTTTGGTGTATCTTTTCTTTAGAAAATTCAATGATAATAAAGTCAGACTCTGACACCATTTACGCAGACTTTTTTGGTTTCATGCAGTCATGGAACTAAGGTTGGGCCAGCAGTCAACTTCCTAAGCTAATGTCACTGCAGAACTGGCAGATGATGCCAAGTTATGGGCTGATTGCTCTCTTGAGAATAGGTCCTGGCTAGAATCCTGAGTCTGTCTCTCCCTAAAACTAGCACATTAGTCACATGAAGAATCAACTAAATGTATCAGTTTTGCTTAATTGTTACCATTAGTATAGTGGATTAATATTATTAGAATTTCAAGATAATGCTTTCAGTGAAATATTATCTGCAGTGACTCTCATTTGTCAATGTGAACTGTTAAAAACACCTAAAATACTTAAAGAGCTTTCGTTTTTGAGGAAGTTTTTTATCTAACTCAGTAGGCCAAATTCCACAGTGACTATAGTCATATGATTGGATGGACAGGATCACATGGTACAGCTGCACAGAGCTTGATTCTCTATATACATACGTTAAATTGCTGTCAAAAAACGTCATAAGAGGATGTGAAGCTTGGTATCTTGGTCCACCCCCTATTTTCTCTTAGTTTATCCAGAAGAAATGTTCTCTGTTTTACAGTTTAAAATCAAATTCACAGGTATCTGTGTTAGGTTTTCTCCAATGAAGCTGACTGTTTTAATGGGCTGACAAAGTGACAGTTCCCATGAATGAGTCCCATGAAGTTCAAATGAAATGGAGTCCACTCAACATCGTGTTATTAAGTTCAAGGTTTTATTCCTGAGAGAGCTGGAAACAGAACTCCCGTTGAAAATCAATTGAAGTAGAGTAGTTAACTCCCTAAGACATTGTGGATGTCATTAATTCGTCTTGTAAAAGATGAGACAATTTGGTTGCTACTTTTCTATTTCCTTTCAAGCCTCTTTGTTTTCTGGTTCTGCCATCATAACAGGCATGAGTAGATTTGTTGAAGATTGCTTTGCTGAGCTTATTGATGTTTTAAATTTGTTTTGACTTAAGATGTAGTAGCAACTCTTGTTTTTAATTTGCAGTGCAAGTTGATTGCATAATTGTGAAGCTGTTTGACATGTGTGATACAATTTGATTTGCATTCCTGCCAGTTTTCAACTGTAAGAAACAAAATCTGTTAGTAACAATTTTAGTAGGAGTCACTGGAGGCTTCTTACAGTTTATTTTCATTGTTTTAATTTGTCTTTTAATTTCATGGAAATTGGGAGATGAAATTCTATAAAACTGTTTAAAGACTTCAGGTTACTGTTTAGCTGAGCTGTATATGCTGATAAAAGTGGCTTTGATAATTTGAGGGGAAAAAAAAGTGGAAACAATATTATCTATAATAGATATTTTTATATACTATATGTGTACAATGCAATATAGAATGGAAGAGGATATATATTGCTGACAAAAACAAGGATTTTTTAAAAAGGAATAGAATTATAGCAAGTAGCCATTAGGATGCCTTGTGAAAAAGCATAGACTACATTGTGACTTAATTAGCAAACTTGAAACCTGTGTTAATACTGTTATAGAAATACTTTTCCTCTGGAAGGATACATACATCACATTGGCAAAGTGTTTGCTGTATGACCTACAGATCCTGCAAGTCTGTGGAGGAGACATACCATGTCTGCCCATGCAGACAACAGTTGTATCAGGCTGCTCTGTGAATGAGTACACCACTGGAATTTTTCTGATAATGGAGCTCTGAGTATCACTGATTGATTTCTTTTTTCCATTGTGGAGTAGCAGGGAGACCTGAAGAAGCATTAATTGCAGATCAGATTTTCTCTAGAGAAGCCTCAGAATAAGCAGGTGATACAATTGTAGAGAGCAGCATAAGGGGAAACTGAACTGGCAGAAGCATATAATCAGATATCAATTGGTAAAGTAGTTAAGAAGTACAGGAGATTCTATAATAATAGAAATGGCAACACAAGTTGGATTTCCATTAATTCAGAGACATTCTAATGAACTCTTCGGCAGAAGTAAATGTCTGGAGACCAAAAATGTAATTCTGATGATGCAAGATGTTTGTGGTGCAGGGAGAGCACCTGATTAAAAACCAACATCTTCTTTAAGATGTTACCAAAGCACATGACCATTACTTGCTCTACTTACACAGACTTGGGAGATTCTGTACTTAAACAGAATTGCTATAAAAGCATAGGACTATTTTGCCCTGTGCTCTTCCACAACCAGGCAACTCTGAAAAACTGTGCTCCATTGCAGCCTACAGAACATTCTAAGAACCACAAAACATTTTTTACCAATAACATATAAGAAGGTGAAGGAACTATAGCACAGCAGACCAAAATGCATGGAAGTTAGCCTGCCATGAGATAAAACCAGGAGAAGCTGAGGATACCACCAGTATTTTAATTGCCCAGAGATCCTAACTCCAGCACAGATCACTGGTTTTTAACCAAGCACACAGACAAATGGAGGCAGAGAAGCATCTTGGTTTTATGTCTTGTAAACCTGCTGCCATTGCATCACTCCTAGTGAGCAGTCTCTGATGCTTCAAAGGCCAACCCCACTTCAACAAAAATCAATTATCTATGAAAAAAAGACCCAACTGTTCTGGCACAATACAAGGTTTTATACTATAACAAGAATCTTTGCCTTTAAAGCCAAAATAATGTCAGCTAGATTATTCACACATGAAGAATCAGCTTGGCTCCATGGCCATCTATACCTGTACTGTGCTTTAAAAACCCCAAACAAACCAGAAAGCAACAGCTGATCACAGTTCAGACATTGGATACTGGGCTAACTGAACAGATCATTTGGTCTGTAAAATTTTCCAAGTTTGTCTCACTTCCTCTGGGAAGTTTCTGGCTATGTTTGTGTCTAATGCATGTAGTCATGCCTATTCAAATTATTCATCAAAATAAAAATCCAGAACAGTGACAAAATAATGAAGGAAACAGAAGGAAAACACCTTTTAAAAATATGCCCATCACACTTAATTCTTAAATCTACAGCTGCTTTTAGCTGAAAAGTTTGGATTCTGCTGGAATAGATTGTTGTTTTTAGACTTGCAATACCTCTGAAGACTATATCACAGTTCTTAAATTTGCTGTTTCCAGGGAGGTATGGCAAACTGGTCACAAGATCTTCACTCAGTATGTTTAATGGTCAGCTAATAGCATATCTTAAACCAGATATTTTTTCCCTTCAACCTCTGCATACAAGTGACTAAAGTTGTCTCCTTCATGCTTGTGACAATTTCTAGTCAATTTTGTTTCAGAGTTATGATTTTTATTTTTCCCTTGCACTGGCAATCTCCCTCTCCCACTGCTATGACCTTGTTTCTTGTTTTCTGTTTCCCTAGCTGAAAGGAGACAGTGTGTGCTATGTCTGAGCAGTATTTTTGTGTGCTAAGGAAATGTTGAACAATACAGATCTGCTCATCTTTCCCTTGCTGGAGTCAGTTATTTGATTCTCTCTTCTTTACTAGCAGCCAATTATTATAAAGTCTCTAGGAACTTACTTTATGATTTCTCTTACATTTTAAAAGTTCCTAGAATTTAGTTCAACACAGTTGGAACTCTGTGTGACACAATTTTACCTTTCTCTTGAAGCATCTCCTGAATGCATTTTTCTTGTTTACGTATTTGTCAATGGCCTAATAATACAGATGTTGGCATTTTGCAACCTGCTTTGCTACTTTACTTTAGGCTATAAAAGAAGAGTAAGCATTAAGAAATGCTATAGATATCCCAGAAGTGCTATTATGTGCTAATATATGGCTTCTTATATAGAGCTCAGTAAGGATGAAGAAAAATCCTCATGGTAGAAATGCAAAAGCTCATTGCTGATCATTTTCATGAGTACCTGTTAGGGAAAAGAATAGCCTAATTCCTATTGTTTCCTATCAAATCCAAGGCAGTTTTCACACTTTCATACTACTATATTTTATATGATAAGCAATGTTACTACTCTTTGCCTAAAAAGCAAAGAAATACGTCACATGATCGATCCCAAGATTATAACAAAGGCTTGGATAATGGCAGTAAGAGTTAAGTTTACTCACCGCTAGTAAATTATTGATATGTATGAGAAAGTATACAAGATGGAGCAGGGAAAATTCCAACTGGACCAAAATAAATTAATTCACCATGAGGGCAGTCGGGTTGAGACAAGTTGCCTAGAGAGGTTTTATAATTGCCATCCATACATACACTCAGACTTTCTTTGGATGAAGCCCTGAGCAATCTGAATTAACTTTAACATTAGACCTGCTTTGAGCAAAGACCAGATGATGTCCAAAGGTCCTGCCAACTCAATTCATGTTGTATTCTAGATAATTTTCTACTTGATTGGGAATTTAACACTGGAAATAAGAGATCCCAGGTGGTTATATGTGATCTCTTCTTCCTACCTGAGTAAATACGCAGTGATTTAAAATAAGTTCCCTGCAGTGGGGGAGGTTGATCTTCCTCTCTGTGGTGCAGCACTGATGAGGTGAAATATAGAGTGCTGTGTCCAGTTCTCAGAACAAGAAGGATGTGAAGCAGGTCTCAGGGCCCCAAAGCTGTTTAAGGTATTGGAGCATTGTTCATATAAGGAGAGGTTGAAAGTCTGGAAACTGCTCAGCTGGGAAAAAAAGGGGATCTTTTCAGCGTGTGTAATTCCTTGATTGGAGGGAATGAAGATGAAGTCAAACTGTTCTCAGTAGTACCCACTGACAGGAAAAGAGGTAATGGGTACAAACTGAAACACATTAAATTCTATCTGATAACAAGAAAACTTTTTGTTTGTTTCTTTTGTTTTTTTGGTTTTTGTTACTATGAAGTTGATCAAAACTGGAACAGATTGCCCAGAGAGTGTGTACAGCCCCATCTGTGGAGATAGTCATGACCCAGCTGGATACAGTCCTGGACAACCTGCTTTTGCTGATCCTGCTTGAGCATACAGGTTGAATTAGATGATCTCAAGTGGTGTCTTCCAACCTAAGGAATTCTGTGAAGTTTTCAGCTTTTTAAAACTGCAGAATGGCATTTCCATCAGATGTCTAGTGAATCAGTATCCAGTGAAGGTGAACACTGTGGTACTCTCTAAATGCCGTTCGGATTGCTACACAATTTCTATCAAGAAAACTAGGGATTTTTTGTTTTGTTAGTTTCCTAGTTCAGATGTTCTAGTTTCACTAGTTCCTAGTTCAGAGCCCCAGTAATTCTTCCACCTACAAAATACAAAGTAACTCTTAGGGTACCTGGAGGGTGGTTGGAGACTTGCCTAGAAACAGACTCCAGAGTAGCTTGATAAAGATGATAACATTGTACCAATGTGGATCTTCTTGAAAAGGTAGAATTATTCACTCACTTCAAATTTTGATGAGAATTTGGCTTGATTGACCAATGTTTATTTTTTCTCTAAAATTTACTTGGGAACTGGCATCAAACATTGGTATATTTCAAAAAGTATTAGAACTGCTTTAATAAAATACTCAGCAGTTCACAAGTTCTTGTGTGTTCTGGCTGTTCCTTTAAAAGATACATTTTATTCATATTAAATGTAAGTAATTACTCTGTTTCAAATCAGGATGATACAGTAGGGATAGTAAGTAAAGTAGTTCATTATGGATTTCTCAAAACTACTTCTCAAGGATGATAATGCTTAGAAAGCAGCATTTATTTTCTATGTGTTAGAAAAGCTCATATATGTGAAAAAGGACTTGGCTTTTTAAAAAAAAAGTAAGCACTGTGTTAGAGGAAACAGAGGATTGCTGAGTAAAAGTCAGTTGATGAGAAAGTCAAAAGTTTAAGAAACACAGAAAAATGAGAGCAGCTGTATTTTCATCACTCATTTGAGGGCTATAATCACCATCTCTGTCATGCTGTGTGTCCTAGGGTGACTTTATGATACTGTATTGTATCTCCCACCGTCTGCTTATGCTGGATATTGAGTTCTGTGCCTTTAGGACTAGATCCAAGAGCAAAGGGAGGGAGAAGCCTTGGTGCACAGTTTTGTCTGCAGAAGCTTCTCTTCCTCCCCTGGATTCCTTCCTCTTGGTGTGTTGTCCGCAGCATGGATAGAGGGAGGACAGCTTTCCTTTGCTTTTTAAGTTAGTTTCTTGTATGTGAGCTGAGTCAAGACAGTTTTTCCTGAGACGGTGGCTTTTTCTAGAATCTCTCAGCTTTTCTCTGGTCTGGAACATCAGGACAATCACCCAGCCCCCTCAAAGCTGCACTGCAGCCTGGACACCGGGCCTGAGCCCCAGAGACACTGAGCTAGACTGAGCCACATCCACAGAGGACTCTCTCAATTTGCCATCTCTTCAGAACAGTGAGAGTTTAGTATTTTGTATTATTTATTTTTGCTGTTTTATTGTTCAGTATTATTCATTTATCCATGTTTGTGAATACTTTGTTTGTTAAATAAACAGGTTTCTTCCATTTTCTCCAAGGAATTTTTCTCCCAAACCATTTGGGCAAGGGGCTGCTGGAACCTGCCTTTTCAGAGAAGACACCTTTTCATTTCCTCCAAAATTTGTCTCAAACCAGAACAAATATTTTTATGCCCAATGCGGGGCTCGAGAAAGTGAAAAAAACCTGTACTAATTGCATTTTGGTTACTCTGTATTGGGATAAAGCAGTCAGTAGCCATGCTACTTGAATTTATAATGTCTCTCTGGCTTGAGGCACTGATGTCTCTCTGGTCCCTAGACCTGTTTGAGGTAATCACAGCTTTCAGGTCCCTAGGCTTGTTTTCTTACCCACAGATAGCTCCAGTTTTGTGCCTAATACATAGCTTTTACAGAAGATGGGCCCGGATTAGGATTGATATTTTGTTGAGTGTGGTGATTATGATTTATAGAGTTAACAAAGGTACTGGGGTTTGTTCAAAATGTGTATGATCTGTTGTTTATCCTTCCTAATTTCTGTCCTAGTTTCCATAGCCTGTTTTGGGGGTTTATTAGTAACTTCACCCAGTGTTTTAGAGGAGGAGCAGGGGATGAGGCTTCCCAGCCTTTCCTCTCCTTCTTCTCCATTGAATCTGTTACGTCACCTTCTGACAATGTTCAGTGTCCCCTGAATGTTAAAGAGACCACTTTTAAATACTTTGGTATTTATCTGGGTAAGCATCTGCTATATGATCTGCAGCTTGTCTAGAGTGAGGGCTGAGATGTCTAGAGGGGTTGAGGAGACACCTGACCCAGGGGTGGACCCAGGCATGGAAAATCCTGAGCGGTGTGGGGAATGGCAGAAAAATGGGTCAGACCCTGAAGGAATTTTCTGACCCAATAGCCTGGGACTCTCCCCATGAACAAATGCAGAACCCAGATGAGGTGGGGAAATATATGGAAGAGAAGCAGGACCCTGTGTTTCCTGTCACAAATACCTGACACATATTTACTCTGATGAGCTCAGTTCATTTCTTAATTCTGTTTCTTTTATAATATGAAAGGACGGCCTTGTTTGATTCAAACACTATTCTTGTTACCTTTGAATTGCTATAAGTAGATCAAAATGCTCAAATCACTTATGTGGACCTGTATTTTTAAATAAACCTGTTGCATGCAATGCTAGGAGTTACCTATCTTTGAATTTATAATTAATTCATAAGCATTTATTAACATAATTTGCTTCCTGATGATAGTGTAAGTGTTTAAGGATTTACTTTCCTCTGATAATGAAATGAGAGCTTCTTCTGTGCTGCTTCTCATTTGCTCTTTATGTTGTGGTCTGGAAAGGTGTTGAAAGCCTCAGCTTTCATCACCTTCAGTCAGCATCTCATAAATACCACTTGGTACTGGCAGGACTGAGTTCCTGCATTGTGAAGAAATGAGGCAAGAATTTGTCATGTACACTATCACTTACCTGGCGTGTGACTGCTCTTAAAAGAGGGACTTCAGTATGACTTATGGCAATCAATACTAGTTGTGTATGTTTGCAAGTATCCTAACTGCTGTGTGAGCATTACTGCATGGCCTACACAGTATAATAAATGACATAACTGAGTTTTTAATGTGCTTGACTAGAATACTGTGCACCTACTACTGTGTAAACATGAGCCTAGCTCATTAATTTGTTTAGAAAATGTTGGGTTCTTTTTTTTTTTCAAATGAGACTCTTGATAAACTATGCTATGAATTCTACCTTAGAATACAGTTTAGTTTTAAAAAAAATCTTACAAGATGCAGTGATTTGGAAACAGCCAGGAGAGCGTCAGCAGTTGCTTGTTTTAAATGCATGTGTATAAGTTTAATAATGCAATATCAAACTACATTTGAGCAGGGCCACTCTAATGCACATTCTGAAATAAGTTAGCTTTTACTAAACTGACTGAATGTGACTAATGAAAATGTCCCCATGAGATGTATATAGTTTTTGTTGTCTCTTTCTCTGTTTAGTGTTCTTTAGCCTGTGACTTGTCAGTGTGTCCTATGTGGTATAAAACTGCAACCAACGGTTAACAGTACAAGGTTTAAACCATCAAAACACAGCTCTGTTAAGCTGTACTGAATCCTGTGGTGCATCAGGCACAGCATCACCTGTCAGTCAGGGCAGGTGGCTGTCCTGTTCTGCTCTGCACTGGTACAGCCTCACCTGGAGTGCTGCAGTTACACCTCAGTGTAAGATCTAAAGCGTTAGCAAATGTCCAAAGGAGGACTATGAAAATAGTGGGGAGCCTAGAGGGGAAGCCTTATGATGAGCAGGTGGCTCAGGTTATTCTGCTTGGAGGAGACTGAGGGGAGACTTCATAGAGTCTGCAGCTTCCTCTTGAGGGAAGCAGGGGAGCAGACACTGATCTCTTCTCTGTGGTGACCAGTGACAGGACCTGAGGAACTGGCCTGAAGCTGAGTCAGGGGAGGTTTAGGATGGATATTAGGAAAAGGTTCTTCACCAGGAGGGTGGCTGGGCACTGCAACAGGGTCCCCAGGGAAGTAGTCACAGCCCCAGGCCTGACAGAGTTGAAGAAGCAGTTAGACAATGCTTTCTGGCACGTCTTGTGACTCAGGGATGTTCCAGTGCAAGGACAGGAGTTGGACTTTGATGGTCCTTGTGGGTTCCTTCCAGCTCAGGATACTCTACGATTCTATGCTGCTTCAAAAGATTTTTAGCTATATAATTTTTTTTCATGTTGTGAAGAAATAACCTCATACAAGATGGACATTTTATCAGGAAAAATCATTCAGATTCTATTGAATTACTCTGTGTATGGTTTATCATGCATTCATCATTGCCCTGTAACTTTAATTGTAACAGTTTTTGATGCACCTGACTCAGACTAGCCATTGAATTGATGTAAATGGGGATCTATTGCCTGTTAAGTATTACAGAAGTAGGACTGGATGGCAGAAACAGGCCAAAGTTATTAAAGCCTTCTGCTGTTGCAGCACTTACACAAGGATAAAAGGGAAGGGTGCACTGGAAGGCCACTGCAAAATGAGCATTTACTTCAGAATGCAGAATAGAAATGCAAAGACCTAAAACAGTCACAGGTAATGTGGCGGCATTGCAGCTGATACAGGAAATGTCTCCTTATGTTTCTGTCATTATTGTTAAAAGCAGTAAAAAAGAATTTTTCCAGAAACAGTACAGTTGGAAAATTAAGGCAGCATTAGGTTTATGGATAATTACCTGGTAATATGATGGATTTCTGTGACTAGGGGGGCTCAAAAAGCAGATGCACTGAGCCACGGAGACAGCTTTTATTCGTGCTAAGCCGTTGGCTAGTTGGTCCCGGTTCGAGGAAAGCACACGCATTTTCGGGGGATTTGGGCTAACTTAGTGCAGTGTTTAGTGTTTGCGTTTGCGGGCTGGAGAAACGGGTTTAACTTCCACCCTTCTACGGGCAGAAGCTGAAGTTATTTTTAAGAAACGGCGCCGGTGCCCCAGCCGAGGCACCGAGCCGAGGTGCGGGCCGGGCGCCGCTGCTGCGCTTACCTGGGGCGGGCAGCGCCGCCGCCCCGCTCCCGTCCGGCCGCCGAGCGCGGGCAGCCCGCGGTGCGGGGCCGCGCAGGGCTCCGGCCGCTGCCGCCCCGAGCGGCGCTGCGGGCTGTGGCGCAGCGGGGCTCGGCCGGGAGCAGCGCCTGCGCACCCGTCCCGCCCGCCCCGGGACCGGCCGCGGCAGCCCGGCGGGGAGGAGGGAGCGCTCCGAGCGGGGGAGGCGCACGGCGTTTCCCTTTCTCTTTCGCCGGGCGCCCGCCCGAGGCCGCGGGGCTGCGCCAGGTACGGCCGGGGCCGCGGCGGGGGCGGGAGGCGCCGCAGGTGCGGGAGGGGAGGGACGGGAGTCGGGCAGCGGGGGCAGAGCCGGGCGGCCGCCGCCCTCTCCCGCCGCGGTCCCGCGGGGCCGGGGAGGCGGGGGGACTGCTCCCCGCGGGGCCCGGCGCGGCCTGCGGGCCCGGCGGGGCGGGGCGGGCTGTGCCGAGCCGGGCGGGCTGTACCGAGCCGGGCTGTGCTGTGCTGTGCCGAGCCGAGCCGGGCGGGCTGTGCCGAGCCGGGCTGTGCTGTGCAGTGCCGAGCCGGGCTGTGTTGTGCTGTGCTGTGCCGAGCCGGGCAGCCGCGGCCCCTGCACCTGTCACCGCGGCCCCGAGCCCGTCCCGCCGGCGGCCGGAGCCCGGCGGGGCGGGGGGCGCGGGCTCGGAGCTGGGCTGCCCGCTCACGGCGGCTGCTGTTATGTAAATTACAGCCCCGTGCCGCTGCCAAGTTCATGGCCACACTGGTCCTCCGGGGCATCGCCGCTGTCCGGCCAGGTTCACATAGCTCTCTTTTTCCACGTGTGTTACAGGTAGGAAAATGACTCGCCCGGCACAGAAGCAGGAGTTATGAGCCATGTCTCTGTGAGACCTGCGGAATTAAGATCAAATGCCTGGAGAAGTCCAGTTGCACAGAGCAGTGCCACAGCTCTTGTGAACTGTGGACATCGACGCCTCTCAGACTTGCTTCTCTGGCCCCAAGCACTCTGCCTGCATTTCCTGCTCCACGAATGGCTACTCAGAGGAAGCACTTGGTGAAAGATTTCAATCCTCATATCACCTGCTATATCTGCAAAGGCTATCTCATCAAGCCAACAACAGTAACGGAGTGCCTCCATACCTGTAAGTAGTACTTTGGAAAATAGTCCCTCCTCCCTTTAAGTGTTAATGTGTTTAATATGACCACTTTGTTTTTGTTTACTGGATTTTTGCATTAAATATTCTGAATAAATCCAGTCTCTTCTGGAGTTTCCTAAACACTGGTCTGCAGTCTGGGTCATCTTAAACTGTGTGCAGTTCTGTGCTCCACAGTACAAGAGAGATACAGAGCTCCTGGAGCAGGTGCAGCAGAGAGTACTAAGTTAATGAGGGATCTGGACAACCTCTCTTACAAGGAGAGGCTGAGGGAGATGGGCCTGTTCAGGCTCAGGAAGAGGTGACTGAGAGGGGACCTCAATAAGATGTGTAACTATCCAGAGAGGGTATCAAGAGGATAGAGCCAAGATCTGCTTGGTAGTGCCAACCAGTTGAACAAGAGGCAATGGGCAGAAACTGATGCACAGCAAGTTCTACCTGAACATGAGGAGTAACTTCTTTACTTTATTGAATCTCTTTACTGTATTGTATCTCCTCCTTGGAGATATTCGAGAATAGTCTGGATGTAATTCTGTGCCATGTGCTCTGGGATGACCATGCTTGAGCAGAGAGGTTGGACCAGATGAGCCACTGGGGTCCCTTCCAACCTGACCCATTCTGTGAGGGTATGTCAGCTGTGCTGGACACCTGGCAGGGTACTGAGACCCTTTTGTTTGCCCTAGGCTAGTAGTGGTTGTGCTGGCTCTAACAGTGACCTTGTATCGCTGTGGCCTGTCTGATCACAGGTGAGATCATTAGGTCAGGTGTGCTCTTTTGATAATATAACCATGCTTGGAACATAAACTCATGTATGTGTTGGCAGTGTGTATGATGGATGCACTAGCTCAGTCAGTACTGGCCCACATCTCTCTAACGTGTTTCGATGGCACAGTGCAGAGAAATACTTGAAAGGTGGCAAAATATTTTCTTAGGGAGTAGATTTCTTTCAACTGAAACTTCAGAACTTTTCTCTGAAGCTGTCTCGGGAAAAGTTGTTTAAGTTGTCTTCTGCCCCCACTACATCTAAAACATTGGCATATATGAATTATATTAAATGCATACATGGTCCTATCAAACTCCATTGTCTTATTTTCACAAGTTTATTTACATGCTTGTTTTTTTCACATTTATTTCCAAATAGGCAGTAGTTTCACTGGACCTCCTTTAGAATTTGACATTCTTCCAAATAACATTTGAAGTCTTCTAAAACAAGAGTAAGGGAAAATTGTATGTCTTCTGGTAGATTTCCCGTTCTTAAACCTTTAATAAATATCAGTTAAAAGTCTTGTCTTAGCATTTCCTGACATTTCTGTGCAATGTTGTCCTTGCAGTTGTTATTGTCTTCACTGTTAATTTTTACAGTTTGTTCTTACATTCATACTATATGAAGCACATAGAGAATTAAAACAATGGAAGCCACTGTGCAGCAGGAAAACAGTGACACAGCGGCCATCACAGAGACATGGTGGGATAACTCACAACTGCAGGGATGCAGTGGATGGCTATAAAACTCTTCAGAAGGGATAGGCAAGGAAGGAGAACTGGTGAGGTAGCATAGTGTGTTAGGGAGTGTTTTGAGTGTCTGGAATTCAGTGATGGTGATGATAGAGTTGAGTGTTCATGGGTAAGAGTTGGGGGGTGGCCAACAAGGCAGGTACCATGGTGGAAGTCTGTTATAGATCACCTAATCAGAATGAAGAGGCAGTTGAAACATTTGAGCAGCAGCTGAGGGAAGTCTCACAGTCACTAGCACTTGTTCTAGAGGAATACTTCCATTTACCAGATGCCTACTGGAAATAGCGGAGAGAAAATAGTCTGGGAGGTTCCTGGAGTGGGTGGAGGATGACTTATTGACATAGTTGGTGAGTGAGGCCTTGCTGGACCTGGTATTTGTGAGCAGAGAAGGTGGGTGATGTGACAGTTGGAGCTATCTTTGTTAGCAATAGTTTTCAGTTCTTGGAAAAGTAAGGAGGGCATTTAGCAGAACCACTTCCCTGAACCTTCTGGAGGGCAGATTTTGGAGTGTGGTTAACTGAGTCCCTTGGGAGGCAGTCCTGAAGGGCAGAAGAGTCCAGTAAGGCTGTATATGCTTTAAAAAGGAATCCTAAAGGCACAGGAGCAGGTTGTCCCCATGTGCAGAAAGATGAGTTGGCAGGGAAGGTGACCAGCCTGGCTATACAGAAAGCCTTGTCTGGAACTTAGTAAGAAAAGTAGAGTTTCTGAATTTGGAAGACACAGAAGGACTGCAAGGATACCATGAACTTATGAAGAGAGAAAATTAGAAGGACCGAAGCTCAACCAGAACTTAATCTGGCTGCTCCTGTAATAGACAATTAGAAATGTTTCTATAAATATATTATCAAGAAAAGGAGTGCTAAGGAGGATTTTCATCCTTTATCAGATACAGAGGGAAATCAGTGACAAAGAGTCAGGAAAAGACTAAGGTACTTAACAGAGGTAAATTTATTAGAGAGAGGTAAATATGTTATTAAATTCTCTTTCCCTTTAAATAAATTGAAAAAATTCCAGTATTAGCTAATTTTTTATGCATGAAGTTTAATGAACATTAGTAGCTTTTAAAAGATTGGAATTAGAGGAAAATACATCAGAAATAATATTTAAGAAAAATACGTTTTTATTGTGGTATCTTTTTGTTTATATAATTTGGTTTTTTATTTACTTTTGCTCCTATTACAAAACAATAATGGCAGAAGGAGGGTTCTCTTCTCAGCAGCATCTGCTTCTTTTGTTCTTTTGTAGTTTGTGAGCTCTTACTGAGCCAGCTCTGTTACTGCCCAGTTCCCAGGTTAGAGCAAGTGAATTTTACTGAGCTGCCATACAGTGACACAGGTCTCCTCACTGAAAAACTGCCACACGTTTGGGTGGTTCAGTAAAAATGCAGGAAAGAAGATGGTGTTTCTTTAAAGCAAAGTCTAGTTACAGTTGCCAAAATACAAAGCTTACAATGATGGAAAGGAAAATGAAAAAAGTGATGATACGTAAATCTTATGTCTGCAAAGGAAAAGATAATGGCAGAATTCAGGAAGGTACTCTGCTAAGTTATCTTACAGAAAATATTTAATCTTTTTAATTTTTTTTTTGTTTTTTCAAATATAGGCATGATACCCTACAGGTATGGTAAGACATACTTCAGTGTCTTCCAGCAACTTCAGTGTTGTCCAAATAGATATCACAGAATAGAATTATTTTAACTGTCCTTTGGTATTTGTCTTGTACTTACTAATTGCCATAATTGAAAACACTGTTGTACAGATGATCAAAATCTGCAGATATTAGTGGCTGAAGTAGCAGCATAAATTCATTAGATACTGAGAGTACAATGTATTACTCTGGACAAGATGAAAAGCATGTATTGACATAGATGTTCTCCAATGATCATAGGGGAACTAATGTGATCAGTAGTAACCAAAGCAGGGAATTAGCAGTTACTTCACATATTCTGTATTGTTGGAAAATATTAAGTAAAATCCTGCCCTGAGAAATGAGTGCCTTTTCACTAAGAGATGTTTCTGATGCAACTTTGGAAAATGTTGGACAGATAACTCCACTATTCACTGTGAAACCTAAGTGCAGCTTGGGTACCAGAAGTGCAAACTTTCCTGTCTCTATTGGAAAGGAAATGGTTATGTTACTGCAAAATTACTTATTCTGAAAATTCAGTGCTTCACTTCTTTTTTGCTGCTTCCAACACAATGGTTTTTCTTATGGACTGAGGCCTTTTTTCTAGTCTGTTACACAGTTGTCAAGGATGTTTAAGAACTACTGATGGAAGCAGGCTGGATGTTTGCTAAAGGGCATGTCCCATCATCTGTCTCCTGAGTCACTCTGTTGTTTAGTACAGTGTACACTTAAAAAATTTGCAAAATAAACTTTCCTCAAGAACATTCTTTAGTATCTTAAAAAATAACAGACTGTTTACACAATTGTAGAAATGTTGGTTGAAAACATCAACAAACATCTGGAGGTTGTCTAGGCCAACTTCTTGCAGGAGGCAGGTTAGTTGCCAACACTCTACCAGGTCAAGCCATGTCTCTGTGTAGTTGACATTTGAATTTCTAAGCATGGAGTCTCCACAGCCTCTCTTGATAACCATTTCCAGTGCTACAATCTTTATCTAGTTTTTCTGAATGTCCTGCCAAATGTCAACACATGACTTTTGCTCCCTGTGATTCTATTTGCCACTCCCAAGAAGATGGGCTCTGTCACTCCTGTAACTGCTTTTCAAATGCTACAAACTTTTATTACCTCACCTGCCAGCCTGTAGCATGATTTGCTTTTGGCAAATTGCTGTTGCCACTTCCTGATTGCATTGTTGTCCCTCACATAGTTGGAAGTTGACTTCAAGGGACATGATGTAATCTTCCCAGTGAGCTAGAGGAGGCTGTGCTTCCCTGGCTCATTCTTCCCCTCTTTATTAAAGGTGGGCATAACACATTACCCTTTTCTAGTCATTGGGTACCTCTCATAATCACCCTGATTTTGATATGCTACCTGGACTGTAGATTTAAATACATCCAGTCTTTCTCAGTAAGCTTTAACCTGCTGCTCCTTGGATGTCAATCATCCTTCTCCTTCCCAAATCAAGCTGGAGAGATCATGCAGGGAGATCTGGCACCAAGTGCTGCCTGTGAAGACCAAGGCAAAAAAATATTGAGGATTTCAAACCTTTCTGTATAAACTATTCCTGAGTTTTTCCCTCATTCATTAACAGGCATATTTTGTTTAAACTTCCTTCAGCTACTAGCATACTTACACAATTCCCTTATGTCTCTCATCAGTTTTAGCTATGGCTGGGCTGTGGCTTTCCTAGTTTAGTCTCTGAGTGCCAGAATAGTGATTTTATATCCTTTTGTTTCCCATTCTTGTTTCAACTTCTAATCTCCTTTTGCATATTAATTAGGAACCATGTGCGCTAAGCAATTCCTGTGCACTGAGCAGTTCCTCTGACAAAATTTCCCCTACAGTGGACTGTGTAGCTCAGCCAGCTCTCTCCAAGTCTCTTTCCAGTGATGGTCTCCTTGGGAAATGTGCTGAGTGGTTGCTTAAACAAGCTAAAGTCCATGTCCTGAACTTCAGAGGCCTAACTGTGCTGTTTAAGTGTGTATCCTTCCTCAAGATCCTCAACTCACCTCAAGGCAAGCTGCTCTCAGTGGCTGTATTCATCACCAGCTTTTCCCTGTTTATGAACAGGAAATCAAAAGATGCTTTACTCCTAGTTGGTCTCTAATATTTGTGTTAAGAAATTGCCAACCAAGGCGGTCTAGGAACTTTCAGAAATGTCCTTCCCTGCAAGAAATTTACTAGAGATATAATTTTCAATATCAAATAATCTTCCAACCAGAGTGTTTTTCAGATTCTGCTAAAAACCTATGCTGTCAACAGAAGATCCCAAAAAAACTTCACTGCAGCAAAAATTCTCACCCTCAGACAAGCAAGCTGAGCTGCCTTCAGACTCCTCCTCCTGCAGAAACTTTAGTCAATGGCATGTAGCAGGGCTTAAATGTTATTTTGAAATTGTTTTCAACACAAAACATCTTGGTTATCACATACTGAAATTCTCTCTCCCTTTTAACAGAAGAGAGTCCAGTATGACTGTGTCTGGTAATTGTAACTAAGAGTCAAGTAGTCCCACTTGTATGTTTTCTGAAAAAGGTGGTTAAGTGAATTGAAAGTTTTCTGTCCTATTTTTAAGTGAACACTTTCCTTAAAAGTAAGTGCTTTTAAAGCAGATTTAAGGTAGATTATTAAATACTTCAGTAAACATACCAAATGGCTTGTTACACTTCTGTGCCATCAGTGAGATGGGTTTGATGTTCACTAGCTGTAGATATCCTGTGCCCTTCCTTTGCTCACTGAATCAGAGTGATTAACTTTGAGAAAGGAGATCCTTGGAAGAATTCAAAGGCTAAGTTCTGACAAAGAATTTGTACCACAATTAACTAATTAAACTTTATCTTGTAAAATACTTAATTTAAAAATGCAATATGAAGTTTTATTTAGGTACCTCATTAATCACCATTTAAGCAGTAACCTGGAGGGATACATATGTATGTAAATATTCATAAGATATGTACTTTTTTTATTTGTTTGTGACATACAGCACAGTCTTGGCACTTGTATCTGTGTTTTTCATCTGGTTACAGAGATCTGAAAGAATGTGTGAACCAGATATCTCTGTATTGGAAAATAGCATTGTTATGGTTGCAGGCCAATTAGCATATGTCACACAAGCACTTTTATCAGCCACAGAAAGTCATCTTACGTGAGCTCAACTTCTATTGTGTCTCATATGAAATGTCATCGTACAACTTTGAAATTCAGGTTCTCATTTCACTGGCATGTGTAGCATATCCCTCAAAATTCTGCAAAGTGTACACTTTGGTTAAGCAGTTTTCTTTTGCCTGTTTGCTGCCCTACCATAACCTACAATAAAGCAAATGAAAACATGGTATTTTGTTAATGTTAATTTTTGTTAAAGGATTTTGGTTCAGAGTTTGTTTTTTTCCCTAAGGCGGTGAATTAACTATATTTGACTTTTAATTGTGTTTAAGGATTCCTTTTTTGCCTAACTTTTTCACCAATATTAAGATTTCATCACATTTTCTGAAACTGCAGAGATAAGCTTTGAAAAATGTTCAGTGTTTTATATTGAGAGTAGCAGAGGCTGATTATACCTGTCAATAGGGAAACATTGGTTGATGATCCCACTAGGAATATCATGTATCAGTTCATTATTCTTGTATGCTAGAATTTATATATATTTTTTCACCCTTGTATTCCTGTTGGTAAATCACATATAGTTTTGGTTGGCAAAGTCTCATAGCACTGTAGCTCTACATGAGAAAATGCAAAAGGTTTTTTAGGTTAGTTCAGAATTTATTTACAGTTTCAATGGGGTTTTATGGTATTGAGCTGGCTGTACAAACACATGATCCAGATCTGTGTTTTTCTTGAAACAGGAAACATCCATATAGGACTGGAATAAGGTTCTTGATTCCTTATGATGTCTTCTCTGTATCTATTGTACTCAAAGACCTTTCCCACACTGGAAATGAAGCTCTTCATTAATCATTAGGTTCTTTCTTGAACTGTGCATGATTTCCAAGGGTGTAATCTTCTCTCAAAAACAAAAGGTATAAAGAATGCACCATAATATATTCAGACTGCGAAATTCAGTTCCTTTCCATAGATTGGTTTATATTAGCAATATTTCTTCAAGTTACATTCTTGTGGATATTAGCATGCTTTATGTTTAGCAGTGTTTAGTGTTTGGGATGTTTCATGGAATCAATTATCTGACTTAAATAAGTGTATTAGTTATTGATCCCATGACATGGAGTGCTTCTGAATAGTAATAATTTCAGATTTCTTCTAGGTGTGAATAAAAGCTATAGCTCAGATAAGCCCTATTTGTATTTAGCTTGGAAAACAAACAAAAAACCTAGGAAGCCCAAGTGTAGAATATATTTTACAAGACAAATCAATGCAGTAAGAACAGTGTCACCTCATCACAAACTTTAAGAACTTCTCTGACATGAGTGGAGCAGAAATCCTCAGGGCAACTGAAGGGAATTAAATTCTCTTAAGAATTTCAGAAAGTTTTCCTAAAATGCAAGGAAATTCTTTCAGAAGGAGGCTAACTCTATTGCTTACAGAAAAGAAACCAAATCACTCTGCTATTGATACAAAGCCCTTTCTCCTTTTGGAGAATTTTTGTGCTAATTCTCTGAGTTTCTGTTCCAAAAAATATTCATAGAATGGTTTGGGCTGAACAGACCCTTTGTTAGTTCTGACCCTCCTCTCATGGGCAGGGACACCCTCCACTAGTTCAGGTTGCTCAGAGCCTCATCCAGCCTGGACATTTTCCAAACAGGAGAAGGTTAGGGGTTGAGCTTATCACTTTCAAAATTGCTATTGACCAGTTCCAATTACATTTATGCAATTTTTTCCACTTTGTTTATTCTTTCTCATTTTAAGCTGGTGTCAGGCTAGAAAGACTCCATAGAGATGCTGCTGTTTATACCAGACAGAAGGCTTGCCAAAAAAAATAAAGACTAACTCCTTCCTTTATTATAGGAGTTAGCAGATAAAACTCCATTGAAAAAAAGTTATCTTTAAGCTCAGTTTCTATGAAGTCAAGTTAGAAGAGGTTTAGAGTAAGCCAAAACCTTCTGTTACTTACATCAGTGACTTTCAACTGAATTTCCAAATGACAGGAACTTGCACCTGTGTTAGACTTCACAATTTCATCATCATACATGCATCCTCAGCCCTTTTCCCCCCACACTCTTCAAACTGATGTTTCCAACTAATGACATTTCTGAGACAATTAATGACTCTTAACCTGGTGGTTCATCATTATTGTCATCACCCGTCACTAACCCATACACTTTCTCCTGACAGAAGCAATGTATTCAGCCAGGATTATGAGCTATCAAGTGCTGCAGCTGAAAAGCTCAACTGACTGAAGAGTTATTTTACAATTCATTGAGAAACTTGGGCTGTGAAGTTAATGTCTTTAAGTTAGTGATTTAAGCAGTTGGAAGAAACACCTACATGGAAGTTTAACGTGTATGCCTTATCAGCATCAGCTGATTTGAAATAATCCTTCTGAGCATTCTGAGGCAAGGCTTTGTTTGTTAAAGGAAGTTGAGGATTCCTAGAGTTGTCTTGTAATTAGAATTTACCAACTTGTTTAGACATGTTCATTCTTCTTTAAGTAATGATGAAAAAAATACAGTGTTTCAGCAGAAAGCATATTGCAATCACAGCAGTCCATTTATTTTTTCAGTCCATTTACTGATGAATTTGCAGTTCTTATTTCAGTGTAGGTGAATTAATAATAAGAACAGGGTAGAGTTTATCTCCATCCAGGACATTCTTGTGCAGTAATAACAGCAGACATATTTGTTCTCATCAGTTTGGCTTCCATTATTAATGACATTAAAATCTACAGTCTGTAATTAATCATTTGGAAGCAACAGTAGTGTAGCACCTTGTTTAGTTTACTTTCAGTTAATTGGTTTTTGAATTCACATTGGTTTGGGTATATTGATGCTTGCCATGGCCCTGATCGTGGTTTTTCATTATAAGATTCAAATATTAAATGGTGAGTGTACGTTCTGTCATTGTTTTGGGAAGCACTTTGTCGAGAGGGAAACATTTTGAACCTGTGTACAATTTCTGTGGCCTTCTCTCTTACAACAACTATTTAAACCAGTATTTTCAGCTGCAAGCAACACCATTGGAACAGAAGTGATGTGTGTAAGTCATTTTCAGATCAGCTGAGGTGATGGTGGGCTCTGCTGGCTGAAGTTGCCCAGCTCACACCTGAGAACCTGTTCTTTAAGGTGGTGCAGGCTGCAGGCTTCATGTGTTACACTGGGAGAATTCTAAGTAGCAAAAATATCTCATAATTTAAAACAATGCTTGTCCAACCTGTGCTGCTGCTGACCTTGGCGTCTCAGCAGAGCAGAACTAACTATGGTTTTGAGGAACAAGAAGGGAATAAGTTACATTGTAATTATTTACTTTAAAACAATACTCTTTTATTTCTCATGCATGAAGTAGCTACCAGGTATCATTATACATTATACAGGTCACACTTGAGCAATATTATTTAGATTTTGTCTAAGTGAGTTTTTCTTTTTTTTTTCCTTCTCTGACTTAGTTTGTAAGACTTGTATTGTCCAACACTTTGAAGACAGCAATGACTGTCCCAGGTGTGGCAACCAAGTGCATGAGACCAATCCACTAGAAATGTTAAGGTAAGAATCTATTTCACAAAATTTGCTGAAATGGAAGAGTAACAAAAAAAGTATCTTAACATCTTTATCCTAAAAGCCAAATAATAGTTCTGCTTATTTGTATAATACATATATAAGCTGTTCTAAGCCATATAGGTTGTCATTTTCTCATTACTACATTCTAAATTGATTTTTTTCAGATATAGTAAAAAGAGGAAACTTAAGGGAAAGATATAGAAATAGTGCTTATATTGTATAAGTTTAAAAACAAGATTAATATCCCTAGTAAATACATAAATGAACCAGATACCTTTTATTCTTTACATGAAACTAAATTCTAGAGGGTTGTTTTTTCAAATTATTTAGGGCATTCCAAACCTCTTGGCAACTTTTTCTTTTTACAGCAACATATAGAAAATGACTCATATTAAAAATAGTGTTTTTCAGGGCATAACTCTACCAATCTGAATTGAAATACACTGTAAGATTAATGAAAAGACACTCATGAAAAAAGTTTTTCCATTAAAAACACCCTTTCTTGAGATTTTTTTATATTATATTAACACACCTTTTTAGAAACAAGTATTTATCCTGAAATTCTGGATTCACTTTTAGTGGTGTTATGTTGAAACAAAGATGATAAGACACCTGATAAGATAGAAAAATCAAGAAATGTCATCATATGTGGAAGAACTTCATGTTTTTCTGGAGTGATGAAGGCACTCCCTGCCCTTACTTCCAGCACTACCTCCACCCCATCCCCCAGTATTATTATTTTGTAAAACTGTTGTGGACTTAGTAGGACTTATTCTTACATTAATGTAAAAATATAAATTTACATCTGGAATTTACTAGGCTTGGTCTAATTTCCTGATGTCACTGGTTTTGTTACAATTTGTCATTCATTGCTTTGATTTTTGACTGATCCACATGTGCACAACCATTCCCATGCTTCAGTTATGTACCAAGAGGATAACTGAGAGAGATTGAATTCAGCAACTGTAAAGGGTGTTATTGGCCTAAGTCTTTGTCATCTTTGTCATCATGTTTTTGGAAGGGTAGGGCTGAGCAGGTTTATGTAGATTATTTTTCTGATTTCCTGTCAGTTTCTGAGGTGCAGTGTGAGTCATAATGGCATAAATGCTATAGGCTACTAATAAGCTGAAAACAAAAGCATTTAGAAATATTTCTTCTATTCTGATAGGACCACTTCATATGAGATGAAAAATGCATTTTCTGAATTCTGAAAAATGTAAACATCTACTGTTTACATTTAGTAAAATGGTCCTTTGAGCAGGAGATTATAGATGGGTGAGGAAAGTTGAGAGCACAAGCCAGAAATGTGGCAAGAGCTATTTTCTATGCAATTATTTCCTGAAATTCCTTTTAGAGTCATTTGGTCTCTTTGCCAAGAAACTGCATATACGTAGTAGTTTCCTGGTTGTACTTTATGAACCAATTTTGAACATTTGCTAAACTAATGATCAGAAGAGCATGTGAGCCATGCAATGGAATTATCTTTTCTGGATGTTGCCTGCATAACTTAATACAAGTCTTACACTCTGACCAGGGAGATCAGCCCCGTCATTGCTAAAGAATGCTGTCGTTTTCTGAGAAATAGTGTTGAACACCACTTAGTAGTTTTAACTAAGATCTCTCAGATAAGCTTTATAAACTACTTCTAAACTCAGTTCTGAGTAACTTCATAACTATGTGAGCTTTTTACATGCATCTCTTAGTTGGCAGCACTTAGGTCTGTTGTAACTACAAGACTAAGTCTGAAAGTCAACATTGAGCTCTAAAATAAGAATGTAGGAAGAGTGTTCAATTTTAAGAATTCTCTTTGCTGATTTAGCAGAATTCTGCATCATCAGTACTCAATAGGGTCTGTGTTGATCATGCCATGAGGGCAGACTTCTTTTTCTTTTGCTAGCATACTCCTGTGCATGCAAGTTTTCCTGAGCAATAGTCTTAGCTGGGTTCACATTTTCTGATAATTATCAGAGTGTTGATCTTGTAACTGACTCAATACTATAGAAGAGGTGTAAAAAGGAGCTATACTAAGTTGACAGAAATGCTTGGTTCTTTTTTCTATATGTTCTGGTTTGGAGATTTTGAAGACAGTTGCAAGATGTGGGAATGGAAAGGTGTCTAAAATACCGATGTTCTTGTTTCAGCATTAACAGGAAGTATCATAGTACATCACTAAGATCACCTTTTTCAAATAGTTTCATTTTGGAATGGGTTTGATGTGAGTCATGGAAATACAAATCTTTATGTCAGAGTGCTTACATGTGTGGATCATGGGAACACTGAAAGATGCATCTGAAATTGGGAATCTTGTAATAATTTCATTTTTCCCTAAAGTTTCCATTTCCCTGCATTTAAAGATCAGATGACTTTTTTTTCCTGCCCCTTGTCAGAGTATTGATTAGTTTTTATCCTCTGTAAAGAAAGAAGGCTTTTTTGTTTAGTTTTTGGAAGAAAATTAAGTCGTTGACTTGAGTGTGAAGCCACTTCTTGCTTCTAGCATTGTAAATTTGCAAAGTATACTGGATTTTTTGCTATTACCAGTGACTTTTGGTTTGTGCAATTGAAAATAAATTAGAAAGTGCTAAATGGGAATTTTCAAAAGTAAATGAAAGAAACCCAGCATGTATTATACCATCCTGGAGAACAGAGGGGTTTTTAATTAAGGTAGTGATGTTCTCTTTTGAAATTCTTATTTCATTTCTTTTAATGAGTAAATTATGAAGATTGGAGCTTTCTTACAGAGTGAAATTAATCCCATTTCTAAGCCATGTTCCCAGGTTCCCAGTGCTCTGCTGTGGGAACCTCCCAGAGAGCAGTACCATGTAGTTACCTTAGACACTGAGAGAGCAGATACACCAGCTGGGAAGGTAGACCCATGTTGTCATGTGTCAGAACTCAAGCACTCAGACATCCTACAATTTGGATTTCCTTCTAAGCAGTGAGAAACTTCTCTCTATGCTGCTTAGTTTTCTGGGAGGTACATTTCACTTGCTGAATTGTTGTTGTCCCCTTAAGAAGCAGCAATTAAAAAGGGATTGTGGTTACCACTAAACATGAATATTCCTACGGTGTGCCTGTATCTACTGATGGATATCACAGGGATCTAGTCTCAGAACTTGATGGTTGGGTTAATGGGTCTAATTGTAAACATTGAAGACAAGTACAAATTCTGTAAGGAGAACCTTGAATACTCATATTTTTAGATAATTGTTATCAATTTATATGGATTGTAAGCATTCCTCTACAATAAAAAGTATTCAGTCATACTCCTAATTTGCAACTATTGGTGATCAAATGACAGAACAGCTAGGGGTTTTTTAACAGGCCTATAGTGTATTATTAATACCATGTACACATGTGTATTTGCAAATATATATGTAAAGAAATATATTGTTATTGAGATGAAAAAATAAGGCAATTTAAAATATGCCTGATTCTGACTGAATGTCAAGGTACTTAATTTCTCTGTATTGCTTAGTATTTTATTTTGTCATGAGATTTTGTTTAGGCTGTGGGCAATGGGAGTTTCTGTTGACAAGAAAGAACATAAAGGGCAAAGGAGGGGAAGGAAAAGGAAACAGAATGAAAGCCAGAGGAAAGTGAAGGATAAGAGACCAGGAGAGGATATGGAGCTAGAAAGCAGATGATAAACTAAATGGGTAGAAGAGTTGGTTAAATTCAGAGGGAAGGAAAGAAAAGTATTTTAGCTTCAGCAACAAGGGGTAACTGCAGTGTGTTCATTGGAAGGGACCATAATAACTAGTTTTGGCACTATTATCAGGGTATCACAGGACATGCCTGTGCTGTGTACTGTCTTCTGGTTTACAACTCATGGCAGATTAAAAAGTTCACATTAATTATGCTGGGTACTGAGAACTGTCAAGTCAGAGCAGCATGGATGCACTGTGGTCTTCTTTATCCTGCCAAGACTGGCTTGTCTGTGGTGTGGTAAGTAGGAAATAGTCTGTTCAGTTTTCCTAAACAGGCTTATTACCAAAGCACTTCAACACTTAATATGATAATGGAGTTTATAATTTACATGCTTACTACTCATGAGCTGGACCTTAAAATTGGGTACTACTTTTCCAGTCTGTTCCTTCTAGTAACACCATTGTTGGCATATAATACAAATTCAAAAAATAAAAATTTTAGAGCGCATTATTTTTCTCATTTGTTACATTCTTATCTTTATACATTAAAAAACAAATTCCTTGTTTATTTCTATGATAAATCCATTTAGGAGGTGGTTAAGTTTTAATGCATGTTGTCTCTCAAATCAGTTGGCTTTGACAGGATTTCTTATTTACCAGAAAAATGCAACTCAATTATTCAAAAGTTTTTGTTATTTAAATACTAAAAATATTTAAAATGCTAGTTTCCATTTAATGTGAAATGTATTTTTTCCCTCTGAAAGGCTGGATAACACCTTAGAGGAAATTATATTTAAGTTGGTGCCTGGACTCCGAGAACGTAAGTTTCTCATTTGGCTTTGGGAACTGTTTGGGTTGGTGGAGGGAATATGGATATTTCTAATTATATACCTGGTATTGATTTAAAAATTTGCATTACTCTTTTTGATGTTAACTAGAGGAACTGCAGCGAGAGATCGAATTTTGGAAGAAAAACAAACCTCAAGAAAATGGACAAGGTGATGATTTTTTCCCTCTCTCATCTGTGTGTTAAGACTGCTTATTAAGACCAGTTTCTTCACTCACACAAGTACATTTTGTTTTTACTGAATTCAAAGATACTATAGAAACTTGTAGCAGATCTCTGCAAGTATATATAATATATCATATATCGTATACCATATATCATATATATAATAAGTATAGCCTTCACATACTGTTTATCTATCAACCAGTTGGCTAACAAACTCTAGCTCTTTTACCATTATTTTTATTTCACTACCCTAGGCTTTTGCTTGCAATGCTCTCAAAATTGTCCAGCTGAATTCTTAATTTTCTTAATAGAGCAAGATACAGAATTTTTTTACAGAGTTTTTTAAAATTACTTGCTGTTACCAAATTTGACCATCTGTTAAGTAGGAGGTTGTCAAGAATTAGTTATGACAAGTAGTAAAACAGTTTTCCACACATGCTAAATAATTGTTTTATATAGATTCCACAATGCTTTTTTGTTTCTTTTTGGTTGGGTTTTTTGTTTGTTTTTTTGCTTTGTTTTGTTTCATTTTTTGGAGTTGACCCATGAACTTTGAAACTTTGTATTGAAATGCTAAGTGAGGACTACATCCAGTTGGTTTTATGCCCCTTTATTTTGACATCAAGTTTTTAATACCATAGCCTATTTGATTTGATTTTAAAGAACTTTTGAAAGACTCTACTAGTTTAAAAAACAGCTATTTTCAGTAAAGGGTAACTGTCAAGTAAACATCTTATAATATTCTTCTGCATTCATTTCTTTATAATGTCTTCTTTTCAACTTCATAACATTTCGTTTTCTTTCTCACAAGGTTTGTTGATTTGCATTTGGCATCCATTGTAAGGGACAGTGTTATTTTCTCTATTATATAAATAAATTAAGAATTGCAGAACAGTTTAATACTAATAAATAATATTTAATAATAATAAATAATATTTAATACTAATAAAACTAACAAACTATATGTCTCCTACAGTATACTATGTAGTGTATACCTGTTTAGCTTTTAAAATACTTAGAAAATATTTTTGTGAGATATAGACATTTCTCAGCTGTTTAGAAAATGGTCTTCTGCTATATATATAGAAAAAATTAACAGATAATTTGCAAATTTATAGAATATGACTTAGTGTTGACCAACTTACTCTTCTGGTTCTTACCTTCCTCTCCTGATTTAATGATAAACCTCTCCTGATTTAATGATAAACCTAATGATAAACCTAATTGACTAAGTGTAGTGAGAGCTTAAATTGTCTTTGTGAATGAGAGGAAGGCTGTAACTCACAAATTATACTTTTGAGTAGCTAGGATGTATCCAACTCCATTAGTGACTGTAGCCCAGGGCTATGGAACTTTGTCTCTACAAACCATTTGAAAGTCATGACAACTCATTGAGACAGATTATGAACGCTTAAGATATTTTCTGCCATACACAAGCATTTAGAACATTGCCTGGGAAGAAATTATTTGCTGAGAATAATTTCATTTAGAAGAGACTGTTTCAGTTGTCAATACCATGCCCTGCAATCAGATTGTCACTGTGGTTTGTTATATCCTGTGCCACAGGTCACAGCACAGTTCCTAACCTGACCATCTAAGAGCTGTAAAAAATCCAAGGACTTAAAATGTTCACATACCAGAAGGAAAAAGCCCCAAACAATAAAGCATATCTCAGGCATTGGTGACTTCTGTAGGAGAGTGGTTACCAGAAAGAATTGATGAATGATGAAACACCATGGTACAGAGAAAAAATATTCATTGGTACTCTTCCAGCCTGAAGTGAACAAATGCTTGTGACAGGTGGACTGCACCTGCACCATTAATAGAGTTTCTTTCCTGGACTTTCAGAAAAAAAAGAAATCTGTGGTTTAATACTGTAAATTCTGCTCATAGGAAGGTGATAGGATCAAAATGTATGTGTGATACACATTCAACTAAATGTGTCCATAGCTACTTGGGGATAAATTTTTCATATTTACTGAAAACTTGAAAATTTTAAGAGAAAAAAGTAATGAATATAGCTTAAAACTCATCCTGAATATGTAAACTAATCAGGCACTAATAAGTAAAACACTAAATACTGTGTCAAGAAACTTAGTCATGCCTTGGTGTTTATTAAAGTTTACATTCTATTTTCTCATCTTAACTCTTCTAATTTCCTTTTGAAGTCTGTTAAGTGTAAGTAAGCAGCAGAACTTGATATGAAGGTTTTATAAAAAACATGAAAGCAGCTTATTCTTGTTAATTGTGATAATGGTTCATTCCAACAGAGAGCAGCCTTTGTTTTAAGTCAAAATAAGTAAGTTGGGAATACAGAAAATAACCCAGACGTATACAATAAGATTATTGTGCACTGTACTCTAAATCTGTAAAACTTTCTCCATTTTATGGTTATTAATTACATACTTTCCAGCCTTATCTAGATGTACTTGCTAGTCTTAGCATTTCAGTGCTCAATTTTGCCAAACCTTTCTACACTATACAAGATGTTACTTCAAGATGGTACCTTTTCCAGAGAGTTAAGAGTTTTATACCAGGACCCAATAGAACTTGTTAACAGCAGAATGGAAGGAGATAACATGTGGGATGCCATTACATAGTTTGTATAAGCTCTGCTAAAAAATACACAGGCCTTTCTGATTTTCTTATATTTTTTTCTTTTTAAAGGGGAATAAGTAAATATGTGGCTATTTAGTTGTAAAATCCTTCTGGAGAGAAACACCTGGAGTTCTTACAGTAAATCTACTAAGATCTGGTCAAAAGTGGATGAAATCTAAGGTTTAGTTTACCTGCTGATTACGTTAGAAGAACTTGTCTTCATTGGATTATTGTGACAGTTAATAGGAATTGATTAGCCCTGTTACTTTGATATATAAGTGTAGTTATTCCACTCTTTATTTAAAAACATTGTTTTTGTCACTGAACTGCCACACTATATGCTACTTTATATGTCTGAGTGATTGTGATGCATGCACAGTTGCAGGGGTTTAATTATTGGACATAGCAGAAGTAGACAGCCATACCCAATATAGAATATCAACCAATTTATTTCCATAAAAATCTGTTGCTTGCATATTGCATTAAAATTTCAGTAGTA
Source organism: Parus major (assembly GCF_001522545.3). Lineage (NCBI taxonomy): Eukaryota > Metazoa > Chordata > Aves > Passeriformes > Paridae > Parus > Parus major. Next base: position 15,182,872 of record NC_031775.1, read on the forward strand.
AAAATTTGTTTCCAGAGATTTTTAAATTGGTCAGTTTAAGAATGCACTGAATAAAAGTTGTGTCAAGTCAATGTGAAGAAAAATTTCGGCTCATAAAAACACCATGTTTCCTTAAATATGTGATTTTAATTACTTTATATTTAAATAATATGATCTTCATATTTTACAGATGAAAGTCCAAAAGCTGATAAACCCAAAGTAGATGAGGAGTGTGATGAAAATGAGGAAGATAAAGACTATCACAGGAGTGACCCACAGATTGCAATCTGCCTTGACTGTTTGCGCAACAATGGGCAGTCAGGAGATAATGTTGTCAAAGTGAGTAGCAGCATGCTGTAGTTATTGATGATAGAATAGCATCCTATAGGAACAACATCATTTTATAGCCATTAACAGCAAACCTTAATGTAGTGACCTGTTCCCACTTCCAAGTTTTAGTCCTTCCTTTTGAGGCATTTCAGTGCATCTTTGGAATTTTGTGAAAAATACAGTTCTATACAGAAAGCCATCTGTGACAGTGGAATTTTTGTGTGTGTGTGGATTATAGTTTTATAGTCTACAGCCTTTATGGTATATAACTGCATTACTCAATAGATTACAGCACACCACAGAGGTATTTATAAAGCTGGCTGTAGGTGAGCTGCCTCATACCTTCAGGATTACTGTCTTAATGTGCTAGAATGAACCTGCTTATCAAATATGTGGTGCCCTGAATGACTGGGATCCAGATCTTCTGACCTGTGAACTTGATTCTGACTCTGTTGTCTGTGGCCTTGGGGAGGTCACTTCAGTCTGCAAAATATGTAGAGTAATACCTGCCAATTGCTGTTTTAAGAATTAGGGATAATATTTGGTTTCTATTCCTGAAGGGGATTACCTAACATACTGAGTCTAGGAGAAAGTCTTTTGAAATCACCTTAGATTTTAACAACACTTTATTAAATTAAAAATAGAAAAATAAAAAGAAGAATATATTTAAGAACCTTTTTAATAAAAGTACTTATATTTTCTGTGTGTTATGTTACATGTATAACTTTGGAGGTTCTTAACACTTCTAAGAAATGCAGTATTTGTTTGACCCCCAGCATTACTAACACAAACACATAGATTATTTAAGTTCTTCTTGGGGTTTTGATGGCTTTGGTGGTAGCTGGGTTTTGGTTTTTTTCTTCCTTTCTGTATCTTTTTGAAGTATCTTTAGAACCAGAGATGGGTCAAATGAACTTGTTTGTAATCTTTTAAATTTTGAAAACAAGTAAACAAAAATGAACCTATGGTTTCATTGTGAATTAGAAGAGAGTGCAGTAAAACTGGTTGCTGGTTGAAAAAATTATCAGTTACAGCTGTTCTTGCTCTGAAGATTTCTGACATTTTCCAGAATTTCTAACATGTTTTTTCTGATTTGTTGCTGTTGCTTTAGGGGTTAATGAAGAAATTTATCCGCTGTTCTACTCGAGTGACCGTGGGAACTATCAAAAAGTTTCTCAGCTTAAAATTAAAACTTCCAAGTTCCTATGAGGTACATTTGAAAAAAAACATTGTTTGTATTTTGTCTCCCTGCAACATAATACATTTCTATGAAATTTAATCATGTTTGAACCTGCTTTCCCTCTTTCCAGGGATACAGGAATTTAGAATGAGGCATAGCCTATTTCTTCAGGAAATTCCTGTTCTCTTGCAGGAGCCAGAGGCTCCATGAAGGGCAGGCTGCCTTTGGCACCATCAGCAGCCTCCCAGCTTTGGTCAGGGGTAGGGCTGAGTTAGGTTTGGTGCAGGTTATAACTATACACAGGAGTTTGTCACGGTGTCATGACATGCTGACCAGCCTTTTCTGGTGTCATTTGGTTTTTAATCTGTCTGGTACCTTAATGGCTTGTGTTACAAAGAATCTGCTTACTTCAAAATTTCGACTTTTTTTTTATCTAAACCCAGAAAACATTATAGTTCTAGTAATGAAAATATTGTCAAACATTTGCAGTGGCAGGCAGCAGTAAAATACAATAATACAGTTTAAACTAGACATTTTTCACACTGAGATCATTGTTTTTCTCTTCCTTTTGTTTTCAATTAAGGAATATCTGTATACTTTGAAGTGCATTTTTTTTTTAATTTATAGTTAATTTTAAACTAATTTTTTTAAGTTTCTTTACAAGCTATTTTTTTAAATGAAAGTTACTGTACTTCTGGTTTATATCTTCGGGTTTGAAAGAGCACTGGAATAGCAAGGTGGCCTCCAAAATACAGTACAAGGCTTTCTCTTCAAACAGATATTGTGTAGTGTAGCTAAATATAGGGAATGTTAGTCTACTGGTGATTTCATACCTCGGTAGCAGACTTCCTTCTGTCCACATTTCAAATAAAAACACAGAAGTGAAAAAATATCAGTTGAATAGCAGTGTATAAAATGGCATATTGTGAGCATGCTGTATTCATCCAGGTTTGATATACGTGTCTGATGGAATTGTTGTATAGTGATATGAGTGGAAGGATTAACTCTGGAGATCCACTTAGCAGTTCATTTAGACATTAAAAATCTGCTTCCCTTGGTCTTACTGTTTGTTCTGTTATATTTTAAGCTGGATGTACTATGCAACGGAGAAATCATGGGGAAGGATCATACTATGGAATTCATCTATATGACAAGATGGAGACTAAGAGGCGAAAACGTAAATGCTGTTACATTATTGATAAATGATGTTTTGGTATATTTCTTATAGAGACTATACATACTTTCACATCTTAGGCCCAAATCTATGACCCTTCAAAAAAAACCCTATTTAAAAATGCCTTCTGCATGTTTTCTGAATTTCTTATGTAAAAACCCTATGGGTGAAACCCTGCAGCACATATATTGTGTAGATTCTGAAACTTCAAAATAGCAGATGTACAATGTGTACATACCAGTTCTGCTCAGAGTTTTAAGTCAAGTAACTGAAACCCAAGCCCTTGTTCTTTTTCAGCAAATTTGCTTTGGGTGACCTTTTGAGTTACAATAGTTGGGGAATCTGCATCCAGCAGTTCTTCAGGAAGAACCTGTTTCATTCAGTCAATAAACTGAAAATGATGCTGAAAAACTGCTGGTGAAATCTAATTATTTTATTACTGTTTCTGTTAGTACTACATCTATTCTTTGTGGACATGTTGTATAACAGTAACATTCAGATAACAGCCAGATGGGTTTTCCTTGCTGCATGTGTATATTTTAGAATTGCAGTATTTATCTTTTAAAAAGACTTTTTTTCAGGACTGATATTCAGTTTGATTTAGTATTGCCTTGTATATTTAATTTTTTTGGTTTGAAGTGATATCCCCTTTTCTTCTCTTTCTTTTATGCATTTGTTTGTAAGTGCCTGTTGATTGGTCTTCACTCTTTATTGCTTTGTAGTATATGCAAGTTTGTCTGTCGTTACTAGTGGAAGCTGAATCAGAGTGCAGCTAAGGTTAAGCATTTAACATACCTTAATGTACTCATCTGAAGAAAATTCCAAACTTCTTCTGTTCTTTATTTTGTTTTCAGCTTCCTAGTGCTCAGAATAAAAAGCACTGGGGCACGGACAGAGAAGACAGAGGATTAAATACACTGTAGAGTTAACAATTCACAAGTTTCCAAAAGTTTTACCTTAATCTGTAACTGGAGGGGGAAGGATAGATTTTGATAGGAATTAGAAAGGTCAATGTATAGAAGCAAGTATTTGATCAATGTGAAAGTAATATTGTACTGAAATTTGGTGATTGCTGAAAACCCAATATTGCACAAGTAAGGGAGCTTTAACTAGAATTTTTTCCAGTACTGCCTAGAAACCAGTGGATGTTTGCTTGGTTTGCCATCTTGTATTTTTGTTAGCATTGGCTGAAATATTAGGAAGTTTTGAGGCAATAATTTCAGTGATAATGGAATTTTTTCAGGGCATTTTATACTGCAGCCCTTGCCTACAAGTGGACTTCTGGCAGCTGCATGGAATTGGAGGCAACAGTAACTATGATCTTGATAAAAAGAAATTTGCACTAAAAATTTTCAAAAATCTCAGAACTATTGTTTTTAACATTTAACATTTGAATTCAAGAGTTGACAACTCCTGGTTAAGTTTGTAAGTGTATTTATGTACACACATAGCCAGGTATGTGTTCATCTTCTTTCATGTAGTTTTAAATCACTCCCCTGAAGTCAAAGATGATTAAAACCTCTAAAAATTTCATTGTGCTGGTAATAAATCCAGTAATATCTAGCCTTCTATGATTTTGTTTTCCTCAATAAAGTTGCAATGTTAATTAACAATCTCTTCTTCTGAATGAAGATCAAGTGAATCCCTCAATCTTCATCTCTGGTACTATTGACCATGAGTTTTTATTGGCATAGCTGTGGACCTTAAATGAGGTAGACAAGAAAAGGGAAAAATGTCAAGTTTTTCATTAAACAAGTCTTTCCTGATATTAAATAAGTAAATTGATTGTAACCTTTACATTTAAATTTTTTTTTAAAAAAATCAATAATTGGTAAATGTGTATGTCCAGCTGTGGATGCCTCTTATCTGATCAGAAAATCATCTCCTTCGCAGTTTCGGTGTCAGAACTGCTCAGCTTCGCAAGTCTGCTCACAGGATGGCACTTTCTATCAGGTAAGAGGCACTCACGACTGTACATACTACAGTCATTAAGGTCCTGTCAGCACCTCCATTGTAATTCCACTTGTGGAGTTTTTATAATTCCTCACTACAAAGTCCTAAAACTGTGAGCAAGGCCTGAACGTTTTCATTCCTGCAGCACAAACTATAGTCAAAGGATTTAGGAGTTTTTACTTTGCTTTAGGCCGCTTTTTGTTTGTGATTTTTTTGAGACAGATCATTCTATAGGTTTATATCCATATCAGCCTCAAAGGATTATCTACCTCTTCCTATTTCATTCCCCTAACTAAGCAGCATAGAGCAGTCACTGGCAAGGGATCAAAAATGAAGCGTATAAATTAATAGACTACAATGGTTTCATCTCTTTATGGGAATTCATATGTCATTTTTGATGGGGTCATAAAACGTTAGATTTTTCTAAGTTTTGTTCCTTTCACATTTTTTAAATTAGAAATGGAATAATCTCTAGAACCAAAACCTCCAGAACCTGTAAACTGAAGCTGATTTCTAAGTTTCACTGACTAATCTGGTTCCCAATACTATTTGAAACAGTATTTCAGTTTCCTCATTGAGAATTTTGATTTGAACTGATGTCTAAAAGTTACTTTGGAACTTCAGAATAATATTTTTGTCTTGAGTAAAAATTAGAACTAGTGGTAGAGAGTCACTCCCCACTAGTGATGGAAGTGAACTACTGCACTCATGCCTCCTTCAGTGATTAGAATTGTCCAAGCATAGTGCATTTGATTTGTATAGTTTTGTGATTTTTGTTTGCTAAAACACTGAGCCTCACTGGTTTACTTGGCAATTTCAGTGTGGTGATTGCTCTGTCTCTTCCTGTATCCACTTTCAATTAGATCTGCACACTTGTAGAGACTATTTATATATTCAAAGTCAAAACCATGTGAAATAGCATTTAAATAACATTGTAGTCATGTCCTGTGCGAATAAAAAATTAATCAGAGACCAAGTAATTTATGATACTGCAGGTACATGTTTGTTAATTGCACATGCAGACTGAACATGGTGCTCCCTGTCTTCTGTCCTAACCACTCCTGGTACTGTGAATACCTCTGGGTTTACCTTGTGATTTCTCTGAACTCCAGTTCGTAAATCCCCCGCAAGTGTGATCGCATTTAGTTCTGGTGATATTTCACTACCATGGCATGGAAAGTTTATTAACCCTGTAGGTCTCTGGAGCTATACCTTTGTTTCTTCATCTCTGTTACATTTGAAGGATGAAGCAAAATGTTTCTGGTTTTAATGATAGCTTCTGTAATAATTTTTTATATTTCCAACTTTGGAATTAAAAACACTTAAATTAGCTTTGTTTCTCTGTTGTATGGCAGAGAGGTGTTTAAGGCTATACAGCTGCTGAGACAATGAGATTTGCGAGGGTTTTACGCTATAGAAAATACACAGTATGCTAATGAAGTTAAGAGGAAAACTTGAGACAAGTGAAATGCTGACAGACTGAGAAACAAGAGGTTGAGTAGAACAAAAGTTTGAGCAACAGGTGCCCATTCTACAGCCCCTTTGGGAAATCCATACGCTCTTACCATCCATTCCACAAATTCTATCCAATTTAGGGATCCAAGAGGCTGATTTGCCATTTCTTCTCAGTAGGAATTAATAAAAATTTATCACTTCATCTGAGGTTAAGGAGTTTGGATTTGGGGAGAAGGTCATCTCTCAGAAAACCAGATGACAGCAATTTTTTTTATAGTTTAGCTATGGAACCTCTGTATATAAATTTCAAAGTACATCACCCGTAAATATACTTTGTCCAGATTGCTTTTCATCAAACACAGCAACACAGAGATAAGACTTGTTTGAGCACTCCCAAGTATAAATGTAATAAAACATAAATATTGAAATATATAAAAGCAGATACAGAAATTGTGTATCGGTGACAAATAGTTAGTAGATTTGAAGTACAGGGATGGATTTAACTGTTGAAATGTATGGAATTATTTCATATAAATTGTCATATACATCTGTCTTAGAGATAAGAGCTGGCTATTCTTAAGGTAGTCTTTAATTGCATTTTCTTTGTATTGTTTATGAATCATGTCTTCATGCTTTCTTGTCTGTTTTTGTTGTTGTTTTTCCCTTGCTTGTTTTCAGTCTTACCCTATGGTACTTCAGTATCGACCTAGAATTGACTTCGGTTAGACCAAAGGGCCAGATCCCACTGAGATGAATCCTGCACTATTTGTTTACCCATCGACAGATTGCACAATGAATGGATGTGCCTGGATTGGGGGGACACAGCCAGAATTTCAGCATGCAAATAAGGACATTGTCTTTCTTAAAATTGTCAGTTGCATCTCTGTTGTTTCTATTAGAGCAAGCCAAGTGCCATTCTGCTACTGAAATGTGCATAAGATATTTGTGTATCTTAAGAGTGTGCTGCAAATCATAGCCAAAATCATGAACTGTACAGTCAAGACTCAAAACCTATGGAATATTTCTGCTTGCGTGTTAGAAAATTTTTCTGGTCCTAATATTGATTACACTAGCAAAATGGCAGAGTGCTCATTCATGTGGTGTTGCAGTTTCACACACTATTTTACTGAATATTGTTGTTCAAATCATAGAGTACTGTAAAAATAACTAAGGATTATACCTTGACAATATTTTGTATAGAAAATATATTTAGAAAAGTGGTGATTGGGCCACTACCTTTCCCTTGATAAGGTTCTCATGGGTCCAGGTATAGCTCACTCATGAGTGTGCAACAGTCCTTTTGCAGTGAATGAAGATTAATTACATTGAACAAGAGATGTAGAACATGATAATTCAAAATAATAATTTTAAGTCTTCTAAATTGCTAATATTGCTTAAAAGCATTGCAGCCTTTGTGATTGCACTTTCTGATGGTTTCCCTAAAGTTTGGAATTTGGGATACTAGCTATTTTTGGAAAAACAGCTTCTGGTCAGATTACATTTCTTCTAATAAAGCCTCCATAAAAATGAAGGTAAAGTAATATAAATGTCTGTGGAACAACTAAATTCCGCTACAAAATTATGACCAACCAAAATTTTTCATAATGATTATTTTTCATAATAAACACTTCCTTTTAAGATTGAATAGAGGTCTATAATATGCTAAGACAAAAATAATATATAGCTTTAATTACATACTGTATCTCTTGTGACTATCTGGAGTTTAGAATTCATTACAGAAATTTTCATTAGTTAAAGTCTCATCATAAAACTATTTCTATAAAATTAGAGGTAATGCAATACTGAAGATTAGCAGTCTGACCAAAATAATTGTTCAGGTCATCTTTTTTTCCTAAGACCTGGTAGTGCTGGATAAAAAGTGATTGTTGCCTTAGGTGTTACAAGCGTAATGGTTCTAGTATGAGATGTTTTTTGGGGTTTTTGGTAATGTTGCAGGGAGCATAGCAATGTAAATGTTTTCTGTCTTCCGTTGTCTTTGCTTAAAAGTCAGTTGAGTTTTTCTGATCAGATTCTCTGGAGATACTTATAGTTCAGTCACGTTATGTAATTTCTACTTAGTACATGCCTGCTGTGTTGTAGATAGCTATTTACTTTTTTTATGCCTTTTGCATACAGCAAAAAGGAACCAAATCAATTTTTCACAAGCTACTGTAGAGTGAACTGGTCATTCTTAGACAAAGTGAAAATTCTTTCTTGGGATCAAATACAAAAGATAGGTGTAAGGCTGTAATTCCTTTGTAAGTTTATGTTCATGTACAGTAGTATGTTCTGTAGAAGAAATAAGCATGTTGTGGATTAAATCTGGCCCCTTTAATGTTGTTAGGAGTTCTAACACTGATGACTTGAGGAGTCACATGTAGTTGGGCTGAATCCTACCCTTGCACCCCAAAGCCCATATGACGTGCAGAAATCAAGATGCTGTCTGTAGCAGTCTGTAAAGGAACCCTGCCATTACAGCTCAAGGTTGCACATGCCAGTGGAACTGGGGAAGGAAAATGTCTAGGAAGAAGCTGCTGGCTGCAGGGAACAGGCATCCCTTTACCCACCCAGTCTGTGATGCCCTACTTGACAGAAAGAAGATACTCCTTGTAGGGAGGGCCCTTCTCTGCAGGGTCTCTAGGGAAAAACAGATTCTTTTTATATATGGAAGTCCACCTCATGGAGCAGCTTGGAAGAGCAGAGCATGCTTTCGGGTTGAAAAATCATTCTTCTTTTAGTATATACAGTTGTTCTGTACAGTAGAAATAGAAGATTATTTGTAAATATTTACATGCACATACAAATTACACCTTACAGTTTTTATATATTTCATGTGATTTTATACTGGAATTTTCACTGTAGATTTGCTTGACATAAAACACCTGTTTCAGTTAGTCACAAAACTAATGCTAGGATGCTTAAGCATAATTTCTGCTTGGTTCAGGGCACAATTTTTTTTCTCAACAGTTGTGCTTGCTGTTTTGAAAAAATTTGAACAGACTTGTTTTGAAAAGACAGGAACATATAAGTTTTAATCCATCTTCCTAACAGGACCCTTGGAATAGCACCATTTTGCCTTGGTTTCAGAATGGCAACTGATAGAAGCTTTCTTTGACTGTTTGATAACTTCCTGTTTTCATAATTCAGAGAACCGTGAATTTTCTCAATCAGAGTTGCACATTGGTTTTGATTCCTGGTATTTTCTTGATGCAAGTTAAAGCTATATTACAGAAGGCAAATCTTCATTTTAAGCATGGAAAATACTGACAGATCTGAATCGATGTTCCCAGCTGCGAATGGTGGCATTAAATGCATACGAACTAACCACCTACTCTTCATGCATTTCTGATTTGATGGCATGGTGCCTGAGTGCTGCTATAGTTTAATAGCTTTTGTAAAAGTAAAGTGCCACTGAAATACATATCTTAACTGGGCAGCTTGTGCAACACAGGCATTGCCTTCTTTACAGGAAATTTTCACTCATATAGTACATATGTGCCATGTCTCTACAGATATGCAGATTTAATTCATTTGTGCCAATTAAGAGTGTCTGAGCACCGTAGGAATATGAGAATGAGTGTGCAGATTCCTGTGTGCCAAAGACAGAGTAAAGTAAAATGAGTACCTAGGCATTCCCTTCAGACTGCACCATATGCCATGCTAGAGCAGATGCCTGGATAAAGTCACACTTTCTGAGCATTTCCATGACAAAGTGTCACCACTGCATCCTTGTGAAGCATAGGAATATAAAATAAGTGTTGCTGCCACTGTGTTTCTATGCCTTTCCCATATTAGCAGTGTATAACTGCAGAGGGACCTAAAAAAATTCTGCACTACTACCTAACCTTGCTGTCCCTTGTTTAGCACATATGGTGCTGCTTGGGTTTTTTCCTCTAGAAGTGAAAAACTCATTAATGAAAAACATAAACAACTTTTGGTTGAGCATAGCTGGTTGCTGCATTTATCTAGTAACGAGCCGTAAGCTAGAATTTAGAAACAAGATCCTGTAATATCTCAAACAGTATGGAATGAGATGATTAATCAAGAAATGCATCTTCCATGATGCATTACCAAACTCCTGGTAGCTAAGGGCCTAGTCCTATGAAGGATTTTTTTAAGGAAATACCAAATAAGATTGCTACAATAACTGAAGTGACTCATCACTATAGTAGGTATTGTTCACATGAAAGCTTTGGGGATTTGGCTCCTAGGAGTATGCAGTGCAAGAATTGTATTGTGCATACTCAGCTAGCTTTGAGTTATGCAAAAAAAAAAAAAAATTATAGAAGTATTATCTTGACTTTACTGAAAATGTTGTACAAAGTGAAGTGCCTGATTACTAATACAGAATACCTTTTAAATCCATTGTTTTCATTTGACAGGGTAATAGTTGCTTCTGAATTTTAACTATGGTCTTAATATTTTCAGCAAGAATATATCATAAACATACTGTATTGAGAAGCTTTCATGGAAAAAAAAGATAAAAAAGTGTGTTCTTTTAGATAATTTAAAACTGCCATATCTCAGCAGAAATTATATTAAAATAAGTACTTTTATGTTGAAAATATTCCATTTTCTGCATGAGGAACCCTTTAATTCTGGATCGTGGTCTTTTTTTTCTCCATAGGTTTCAGCAATTTGACTTGACACTTCTGTTCTTATCAAGGTCACTAGACTAGATAGCCTAAACCAAACAATTCTAGTGTATCTGCAGGAGAAAAGAGATTGATCCCATTCTGTTTAGATATAAGCTAGGGTCTTACTGCAGACAAAATAATGGTCCAGAGTTTCATCTCATTTTTCCCATGGATACCTGTTCTACATGACTTTGTGAGAGAAGTAAACAATTTTTCCTTCTCTGCTGTTTAGAAAAATAGCTGCAGCTGGACCAATCACTGAGTTTTATTGTTTGTGGGGGTTTACATTTTCATAGAACTGAAGATAAGAGGTACTTATTCTCTCCCCAGAAAAAAAACATTCTTGAGAGGACTTCCAAGGAAAGGCATAGCATCCAGCTCAGCCAGATTCCATGTCTGGTAGAAATATTAGAGAACAAGCAGCTGTTCAAAACCTGTCTTAAGTCTCAAAATAAATAGGTTGAGCCTTATCTATAGAGGGACTACATAAAATACTGGTTAATAACATTCATTGATCAAAATAATTTTTGTCCTGGAAAAGTGAAAAGGCAATTAAGACTTACATCTTTATCCAAGAGTTTAGTCCAGTTTCTTCACTTAATCTGGCAGATTGAAGGCATCTCTTTGCTTCCTGCAAAAATGCGTGTGTCATGCTGCGTATTCCCCTCCCAGTTTACTTCATGCTTTGTTGACTTATTCTTTTTCTCAGTTAAAATGTCTAAACTAAGGCACCCTTTCTGTTGTAATTAGTTCTAGGTTCTAACACATCTTTTGGCCATTCCCATGCCCCACCCAGTTTCCTACCCAAAAGTCAAAACATGAAGGACTTATAAAGGTGATGTTGGGCATGGGGTGTCAGCTCCCAGGTATCATTTATCAGGCAGCTCTCATGGCTTTCAGCAGTTCTCACAGTTCTGCATTTTCAATCCTTCATAGCCAGTTTGAGCAAGGTCATGCTTCCACAAGGGTTTCAGCTAAAAACACTTGTTTTGAGGAGGGATTGTAGTCTACTGGAGTGTGTTCCAGGATGAGTTCCAAGACATGAGGGGGTTGATTCACCTAAAGGAAATGTGAAAACTTCCAACTGCACATTCACCTCTAATTCTGTCGCATAGGGGTTGTCTGACCTTCAGACCTCAGCTGAAACATCTCTTGCAGGAATATCCTCCAAAAGATGATCTTGCAATGTTTCAATATTTTTCTTCATAAACAGAGCTACCTATTGATTTTCTTTACCTTCTGTCTACACTGTCTGTAGGTCAGATTAAAACCTTAGGTTCCAGAATAGGAAATTAATTAATTAACTAATTTCCAACAGATTTCTGTGTGCCATTGACAGCCATAAATCTTTTGCATTCAGGTGGCTCTCCACAGCTAAGTAAGGATGTTGTTTCATTCTCTAGTAAGCAGTTTAGGTCTCTGTGCTCCTGGAGTGTGGCAGTAAAGCAGAGGAGCTCTGTACATGGATAGAAGTGTCCAGGCTATCTTTTGTATTTTCAGAAAGAGACAAAGTTCTGTAAGCTCAGGATGGAAGAGGAATTCTGGAATGAAAGATGTCTGTAAGCGGTAGTTTTTGCTATTACATTAATTTTAACCAAAGATAGGCATTGGTTTGACTTCGCTTGTTTTTCTGAACCATTAGATACTTTTCTTTGAAACAACTTTTATGTGTATTGCTAGGAAATGCTTCTAACATGGTTGGCAGTTAACAGGATGAGGTGAACAGAAGTAGAACTGTGCATTTTCCTTCTTCCTCATGACAGCCAGTGTAAAGCAGAAAGGTGAGAGAAGGTTACTATCCAATATACAAAATGGCTGCACAGTAAAATGGTTTTGCTGCTAGTTAACATACTGAGGGTTTTATTACAAATGAAGTTGTAATGAAGATGTTTATTGTCTAAGTGCAAGGCACATATTTTATAATGGTATTCTACTCTTAAAATTCAGTTTTGTATTATATTGAGTATGGTAGATATTGTTTCTGCTGTCTCCTGAATTTTGATGTGCTAAAATGAAACATGCTCCATTTTTACTGAAAAAATATCACATACTTATTGATTTAAAATTAGTCTTTGTGGTCAGATATTTAGTTTGTTCTTAAAAACTAGGGTTTTTTAAAAATAAACTATTTTTATGGATAATCTGATTGCCTAATAGTTTTAAGGGACCTAATTAATACCAAAGGTAACGCCACCCAGAAATGGACTTGGAATATGACATTGACACTTTCCTGGAGTGCCTGAATGGTCAAGAGGTACCTGGAGTCCATCAAGCAGAACTGGACCAGTGGTAGTTGTCTGTGTCACCAAGCTGAAGGGTTAGGCACACCTAGCAGTTTCCAAAACAAATTAGAAAAGAAAAGAAACAACAGGAATAGCGTTGAGGTTGAGTCAACAGACAGAGAGTAGCTCATGTTCCTGAAGAAAAGCACAAAGGCTTGCATTTACTGATGTGTCTGCTATACCTGGCCTGTGAACTAACAAAAAACTCAGTGTGCTGTCAATCCTGTAAACCTTCCAAAGCACAAAATAGTCACCAAGCTACTTTTGGGGTTTCTAGTCGTAGTTCAGTGATATTTTGGAGGGTGGAAAGGACAGATTTGGAGGATAATGAGAAGATATTAAGTATGTTTTACAGATTTTTATAGCTATTTTTTTAGCAAATGGCATTGCTGTCCTTGATGTGAGACCATTGATTAGTAAGAAGTGATTATTTTACTTGTGCAGTATGAAACAGAGAGAATAAAAAAATCCAAATTATCTTGATTTCCTTTTCCAGGATAGTGGTTAACTAAACTGGACAGTAATAGGTCAATATAATTATTTAGCTGGCTGAAAGATTTCATTCTAAATACTTACTGATCGTATTTTTTTTTTTCTCAAATAGAACCTTCTTAGTATAAGCATGAAGCAATGCATCATTTTTTCCCTTATTGCAGACTTAACTATTGAAAGGAAAGTATTTTGCATTTTTTTAAATTAATGCAAAGCCTGAATTGTTGGATGTTCCAGGCTACTGAATAGATGATATAGAGTTACTCTCAATGGATTTTTTGGGGGTGGGGGCCTAAGTGTCCTTATATAAGCTGTGATCCAAGTTAAAAGAAAGGAGCCTATGGTGAGCAGTAATAATGTTCTAATGCTTCCTTGCATTTGATCAGTAGTTACCAGTTTTTAATAAAGCAGCCCTCACAGTACTTAGGAGCTCATAGAACATATTGTGATCTTAAGTTGCTAATTTGTTTTAAAATATAAAATGTTTTAAGCTTTTTGTCAAAAGTGATAACATCCTATTACAAATAAACCTTTTTGTGGTTGTAAAATTTAGCTTATAAATCATTCAAATTGAAGTGAAAAAAACACAGGTCATTGTTAATGACAGTCTATCCTACTATTAAGAATATATGTATTTTTGTAAAGAAAAAGCACTTGTAGATATTTAATCAGTCCAATATCTATCTATGTTAATGTTTTGGAAAAAAAAAAAAAAGAAAACAAAATGCTGCTTAGAGAATCACTTACATATTTTTATTTTTTGTGCTCAAATGCATTTTCTGTTGATTTATGGAATGTTTATTCTGTGTGAAGCTGTATAGTTAGTACAGCTGGGCTAAATGCATTTCTCACCCTAATTGTATCTGACTATGATAATATATTTTGTGTCCAATCAGAAAGCAATTGCAAAACACAGGCTTGTGGTGCTGTTTTTCATCTTTGATATTAGCTTCATCCTGCCTTATAACTTTTCTACTTCATAGTAAGTATAAAAAATGCTAACCATTTTTTGTGATGCATGTGTTTCAGTGGACATTTCAGGGTACATCTGGTTGTTTAGTTGAATCTTACTGTGCTTACTAACACTTCTATAAGATGGCAGAATTTTACATACAGTATTTAATAAACAGTCCCCTGGATGAAAGAAAAAGTATGCAATATTAGTCAAGTTTAATACCTTCCTTCAAAGGAAGCTACTGCTGGGTACATGTGTGGAAAGTGAGTGCATCACTAAAGATTCTGAAAATTTGTACAAATACTATTTTTTAAATTCAGAATAACTCACTTCTTATAATATTTTGTAGTGATTTGAAACCTCACTTTCAACTGTATTTTTATTCATCATAATGCATTAACACAGTTTCAGGGAAGAATAAATACAGTAAAGAATTTTATTAAAGTACAGTAAAGAGTGGCAACCATATTTGTTTGTGTACATATTAGTATACAATCCAAAAATCTCTTTACTTATTTTTGTGGGAATCAACAGAGTTCTTCAGCTTGACCTCATTGGAGTGACTTTCTATAATTATCCTTGTAGCTGAGACTTGAAATGAGCCAGACTTCCCACTTCCTCACTTAATTTCCTTTCATGGGTGACTAATATTGTTTAAATTTACTCTTATTATATTAACCTTCTCATAAGTAAGTTTTGCAATAATGAGTGTGTACACTAGCAGTAGAATTCATTGGTAGGAACTCAACTGAATAAATACTTGTGTTCTTGACAAACTGGGGGAGAATTTGACTCAGATTATAAACACTTGAAATGGCATTCTTTCATTTATGTTCATGCTTCACAAAGATCTGCAGTTGATCAGGATTTGATGTGTTTCATTACATGAACATTGTCCATTTTTATAATTTTTGTTAAGAGATGATTTCTGTAGTAATTCATTAGGGTCAACATCTCAGGGTCCACAAAGTAGCAGTTTAAAATCCAATTGACCTGAGTGCAATACTAGTACTGCAGGCTTGTATCTTTTGAAGAACCAAATATGTTGTGTTTTGAAGTACTTAAAAAGCACTGTAAATTTCACCCAGTTCTACCAAAGGAATTTGAGGAGTTTTTTTAATGTCAAATCTGAGTGTGGCCCTAGAAAAAATGAGACACTTATAACTCAGTCAGCACTGGTGATCAGTTTTCCATTTAGGGATGGGAAGTGCTGGTACTTGGGGGCTTTTTGGCAAAACCCCTTGTTCATGCCTCTTGATGTAGAGTGAAGCCTGTTCAAATCTGCATCAACATTTGTAAACAAGATTTATTTTGAAACAGTGGCTCATGCAAAGTCTGTGAATGAGCCTCTAGAATCTTGTGTATAAATGTATCAGGTATGTGATGATATTTCTAATAGTGAGCTACCTGTATGGCTCAGTACTAGTCATGTTAAACTGCATGTTTCATGCTAATGTCAAGAAGGTTTACAGCACCTTTATAGTGGTTGATAACAAATGACAATTTGGCCTGACCTGTATGCTGCAAGATGCTTCTAGCCCAGTTGGATTAATTTTATGAAAAATCTAGATGAGCAAGAAGTATAACTAACCTGCTTACTGGCACTGAATTGCTCCTTTCTCAAAGCAATAAATATATTCATGTTGTAACATCTGTTGTGCAGCCTACAATACGAGTTGTTTTGTTGCATTGTTTCTATATAATTTATTTTGTGCAATAAAAAAATCTCTGGTTTTATCTGACTTCTTTCTAGTTTGTAATAATCTTTGAATTAAAACATTTGCTAGCTTTATATCTTAATCATGCAAGCATGCTGTCAGCTCACAGAAGTGTGAGTAGAAAACAGAATGCAGTAATATTATTCATTATAGAAGAAACAGAAGGTAATCACATGGCCTGATTTTGTTCTAATTGATGTCATAGAGTGCTACCATTAATTTTCATGGGTGCAGGGTTCTGCCTAACAATAAAGTTCTCGGGACTTGGTACCCCATTTGTAAAATATAACCAAGTGGGTTACAGTGTGACTGTGTGCTTGAGGCTTTTTTAAAAAGCAAAACAGAACCAAAAAAAACCCCACAGAGCTTCTGCAACTTTTTTTTAACCTAATTTCACTCCTTTTTGTTCTCTCCCTTTTTGATGTTTTTCTGAGTTATTATGGATTCAGTAGTATTTATTATTCTGTGCCTTTATTATGTCATTGCGTTGTTTTAACTCTAAGGTAGTGTAAAATAAACATTCATGTAAATTGGAAGGTAGAGGATATCCTTGTAAGTGAGCCCTTGGTGTGAAATGACATTATTCACACTATATACTGAGATACTGCAAAGAAAAACGATGGAGGCAGCCCTCTTATTCAAGAGAACTTGTACCTTTTGTCTGAGATGCTCCTGCAAAACCTGCAATACCACCACATGAGCTCTGAGATGTGGCTCAGATCTGGAAGTAATAGAAAGGATTGCTGACTGAACTAAAATGATCTGAGACAAAGTACATTTTGTATATTCTTGTAAAATCCTTCTACATGTTGGCAGAAAAAATACTATTGTTTATGAGCACAAAATGTGAAGGTATATGTAGCACGTTGTAATAATACATATGATTAAATATGATTTGTTAGTTACATTGCAATTGGCTGTGGCACCTCTGGCTGCTCTGTAACCTGTGCAGATGAGGCATGCAGCCTCCTTGGACCTTTTTCACGTGGGATATTTGACATCTAGATTTGTCAAAGGTCATAAACTAATACTTCCCCTTCTTCTAAAAGTATTCCTGAGACTTAAACTCACTCAATGAAAAAAACCCCAAACTTTACATAATGCTTCTACATAATGTCTTTACATTCTTTAGTAAACCAAAATTGAATTATATATAAGTGCAAAATTCTGCTCCTAGATGGGGAACTTTTCCTCAAGTAAGATTTCCATTTAAATTGCAGTGATTACATTATTCTAAATAATTACTTTGTTTCCGGTAGCTAAAAAGAGAATCATTGTGAGGGAAAAAAACCCCATGCATAAGAATAGTAACAAATGCCTGATAAATCATAAAACTGGATTATGTTTTATAGAAGGAGGAAGGTGGGTGGTATACAAACAGCTGTTTACATCAGGGGTGTAGCACATGAATTTCCCTGCTGGAACTGTAATTCACATTGCTTTCTACCCTAATTATTTTTTCCTCTTTTATTCTAGAGGAGAATATGCAATGCAATGTCATTATAGGCAAGTGTAGTGTTTTCAGAAGAAAAGTGCTCTCGTAATTTAGGTTTCATTAAAGCAATAGAAATTTGCTGGCAGTATGTAATATGAGCACCTTGTTCCAGTGGCACACTTCCAACATCTTCATTTGGAAAGAAGACTGCTGCATTCACAATTCATAAAAGCATTGGCATCTATCCCATTAAACTCACACAGGAAAATAAAACATTCTTATATGCAAAAACAGCCTATCTTTTCTAAGCTATTTATAGGTAATGTTCTGTCCTTTCCTGTAGTACATAAATAATGACAGTAAGTGCACTTCTAGATATGGAAAATAATTGTGAAAAGGAACTTAAGAAAAGCTGTACTTAAAACCAGTTTTGGAAACACTTTAAATGTCTTGAATTTAATGTCATCCTTTTGCACATGTATTTGTCCTGTGCCCCCGAAGACTTCCAGCCCTGCTGCCTACAGGCAGCCTCTACAGATTTGTGTCCTAGTACATCTCCAGAACAATAAAACAACAGCAAAACTTGTTACTAGCCAGTATTCCTCCTTCCATTTCTCTGTCCATGTATTCTCAAAGTAATGTGATTTTTGTCTTGACTAGTTTCTAAAATGTGTTTTATTCCCATGTTCCCCCCTACAACCTGCTAGAAGTGATGCAGACATAGAGAGAGTGCTCTGTGTGCTCTTCACATCCTTATGCTACACCCAGCATCAGGAGTTCTAAACATCCTAAATAGTGAGCTCAGGCAAGTTCACTGCTGCCCCCATGCTTCGCTAGTTTATGATGTTGGATTTGTAAAGCACCTTAGCACTCACAAAGAACTCGTGGAGCATATTTGATATCATTAACAGGGAAAGAGAAAGGGATGTATACCCAATAGGTAGCCCTTGGAAGCAAACAGCATCCAGAATGGAACCTGTACTTCTCTGAGTACTGCCCCCAGTACTCAGTGTGGATTCTCCAGTGTGGATTGCTTTATAATGCTAAACAACAATTACACTGACTTCTTCCACATCCTTTCTCTTTCTCCAAGTGTTCAGCTCAGACTGTTATTCTCTGGTAATCAAAATCTCTGGAACAAGAGGGAAAAAAAGGCATGGATATGTACTGCTGAATAGTTCCATAACTTGCAGCAGTCAGACTACCCCTCTTTCCATGTTCTGCTGATTCCTGGAATCTTTCTTCTTAGACTGAAAAGGTGCTTCCAGAGTACCTTATAAATAAGCAAAAAAAAAAAAAAAAATTACTACAGTACTTGAGGTAAGCAATATTCAACTTGGTTTTTAATTGCCATTTGGAAAAAATACTATAAAAGAGCTCTCTGGCTAATACTTTGAGTGGATGAATGTGCATGTTCAGAGCATTATCTGTGTAATTTTACTTTTTAAAAAAAATTATTCAAAGACATAAAAAATCAAATTGTTTGCTAATCAAAAATGTTGTTGATATAAAAATAAATACATAAATTATGCTAATATAGTTTCTTTAGAAAAGTGATACTATTAAGGAAAAAATCTGCATTGTTTTTGTCAACCCAGGGCTGCTATAGTTTAATTTTCTATACTTGCTATAAAAACAAGGTGTTATGTCACCTCATAATAGCATGAAACTAAACATGTTATGTAGATGCCTGATCCTATAAAGGCTTGTGCTGAAACAATACTCACATGTGTAACATGCAAGATGTGTACACAGGTTTTCAGTGTTGTGGAAATACAAATTAGCCTGCTGGTAGCATGTTCTCCATTTGTTTTACAGGTTGTATTTAAAACAAAAGAGAATCACTTGGAAAATAGATGCCTACCATTTCAAAGGAACCCAAAGAGCTTTGTAGGTTATGTATTTAAAACATACACATGCAGGAGTGACTTTGCCATGGCAACACAGCCATAGGTAAAAGTAGAATAGAGCAACTCATCCCAAGAAAGTAATTCAAGTGCAAGTGTTCAAGGTAACAGTAATGTGAAGTCAGAATTCACACCTAAATCTATTCAGGTCTGTTCCCTGACTTTGGAGAAAGGTGCCAGTAAACCTTTTCAGTGACTGCACAGTGAGCTGCCTACCATCTGCATTCAGCCTCAAAACACTGATTTCTGCCTGCAGCTCCTGTTCTATGGCAAGAATATTCTGTGGCAAACAAATTCTCGGGTAAAAAAAAATCAGAGTAAAATGCTTTATCTGTATGAGCCTTAATATAGTCTCAATTGCCAGCATGGGGAAGGTAAATAATTACTGCTTAAAGAAGCTGACAAGAAGCTAAATTATTCTGAATTTCTTATAGTATCTCCTAGATTTTGAGAAGGAGGTGGATGTGATAGGAGAGCTTGCTTGACTTTCTAAGGGAGAGGGCTGTACACTAATTTTCTTTATCCTAATGTCATCTACTGCTAGTCACAAGAGGATACTGGCTAAAACCAGATTTGAATAGCACATAAGAAATTCAGTCTCTGGCTCTGGTAGTTCTTATCTCTCTCAATTGCACAACAGTAGGCGAGGACAAGAATTGCTAGAGATGTGACCTCACTGAGAGCACCACGTGTAGGAAATTGCTCAGTGCTCCACCACAGGAGTTATATGCCTGGCTGTGCCAAGCAGCCATGGAGCAGTAGTGAGCCTCCAGCTGCATTGGTGCAGGACTGTTGGAGCTATTTGCAGCTCTGCAAGGAAGCTGGCAGCACAGAGGCAGTGGCTGTACACTTTGACCCCTTGTAGAACTCAGATCCTGCTAGCCAGACTTGCCTGTACACCACACTTCACTGTAGACTAGATGTCTCACCATGGGTTATAGAGAAAACACACTGTGTGTGACCTTTCACCAGTAAATATTTTTTATATCATCCATGTTCTTAACTGCTGCCAGGTTAAAGTTCATAGGCAGCAGATAAACTGTGTCTACTAAATGTCCTGACATTATGCTACTAGGAAGTGTAGACTTAGTTTCAGCTGATGTTTGCAGCCTGACATCAGGAGTTAGCAAAGAGCCTGACCTTGGAAAACAGTAGAAGAGCATTCTTGAGCCTTTCTGTAGGGCTGCAGGCAGAAGCTCTGGCAGAAAACAGGTTTGTTGGTGTGGCCATCAGCTTGAGACAGGCTGTGGATTCACAGGTTTCTTGCTTCTAAACTCTTTGGGAGCATGGTTCATGGGGAAGGAAAGCCACCTATTGTGCAACAGCTGTATTATCTGCCCTGCTTTTATTGCCCACAAGGAACCACTGGAATAAGAACAGTGGTGAGGAATATACTGTGGTAAGGAGTGCACAGTCATGAATATAAGTCAAGGGTTTCTGTGGGAAAGTAAGCACTCAATAATGCTTCATACTATTAATAGCTTCTAAGAACATCGCAAAAGCAAAAGCATCATGGGTTGTTGTCTGCTGCTCAGAGAACTCATCCAAATGGAGTCCTCACAGATGATTATTTCCAATGACTCTGTAAGTCAAATGTGTTTTCTTCCACTTCAGCACAAGATCAATTATAATCATCTCTAAAAGCCTACAGGTACAAGCACCTCAAGTACAGCAGACCACAAGGCACATATACATTTTTAATTTGAGGACCCAAAGCTGAACTGAATCCCTATCTCTTCATGCAGCAGTAATATTTAGAATCAATGAATGCTGTATTAAGAATGCTTAAAATGTCACTGATCTCTTCCAAGCAACACTTTTAAGAGTCTCCACTTTTGTGTCTACAAAACTCACAAATGGAGGTAGTTAGATTTCTCTGACTTTCATAAATACCTGAGCAAGACAGCAACACCCAGATCCTGAAGCAATTCTGAGTAAGAATGGGGAGCAGCAACGCAGCACTCAGCTGATTGCTCTCAGCAAAGCCATGTGGATGTGTGCAAGAGCCAGGTTCCAGGGTGGGGCACAAAGCCAGCATAGGTGTCCATCCTAAGGAATGGGAGGAAAAGTTCCTCAGGTATTCAGAATCAGATGGATCAAGGCTTGTTTAGCTTTCACCCACACACAGATCTTTTGTCAAGGGTGAAATGCATTTAGAATTTGTGCTTTGCATTCAAAGAAAGATTACCTTTTGACAATTTTCAAAAAGCCCCTGGCATTTTATTTTTCTAAATTTAATGATAAAGCCCAATACTGGAAGACCAAAAGGCAAAGCTCCCCCCTCACACTGGGAGAATTTCAATGGTGTGGAGAGACTACAAACATGATAAATACAACTACAGCAAAAGAAGGAGGGTTCTGTGAATGGAAAATGTCTCATTAAATAGAAAAAACTACAAAATATTTTTTTTTAAATAGCTGAAGTATATCAAAGTAAAAGCCAAGAAAAAAATTAATTAAATAAGAAAAAATATTTTTAATGGTTTTATAGATGTTCTCCACATTCATTATGTAGCCTTTTTCCTGTTGAGCCTTAAGCAGTTGGCATATAATTTACTGATATAAATTATCAGTGCAGAGCAGCCTTCCCCTGGGCTCAGATGTGCCCAAGCTGAAGATTTTGAACTGTAAATGTAACCACCTTTACAGTGGCTAGGTAAAAACTGAGCTTAAATGCATGAGACAGCTGCTGCAGATCAGATGTGATTGCTGGGGAGGAGGTGTAGAGAGTTATCTCAAGGTCTGGAAACTCCATCTGTGTGCAGTCTATCATCAGCCCTGGTCTTTAGGAGCTTGGTGTTAGTAAAACAGTGAGTCCATGCCCAGGCAGGATGACACACCACACACCACTCTGCAGCTGTAGTCCCTTATGTGGGAAACATTTCTAGCAATATACTTAATCTTTGGTCTTTTCAATATGTGACACAGCTGGAGCTGGACTCTTCTGATAATATTTATGTAGTTTAGGTAGTTATGTAGAAAAACAAGGGTAAATTGACCTGGTGCTCTGCTGCCCAGCAATAAGCAGAAGAGTGACTCATATTCTGGAGCTGTAGGTTTGAATGTGCCAGACCTCCACATTTTAAGTTCATTATATATGAAACGTGTCACAGATGTCGGTTTAAATCACAGAAAGATTTTGCCCACCATCTTTTAGTATCGATTCAGTTGAAGCAGCCCACGGGCTTGTGAGAGCATAAGCTTCTGCCAATGATTTTAGCAGCAGCAGTGACTGTTTGGCTTGCTCTGCACTCCAGAAGTCCCATGTAAGAAGCCAGCTGCATTGTGTTAACCTGCTTCCATCCTTTCAGGTCAGATCTCCTATCAAATCAGGTAATGACTTAGATTTCCTTAGAGAAGATTTCCCTTTGTTTAACCTGTCTTTGTCCTTTTAACAGCAACAGCTCTGCTTGAAATTACAGTGGTTAATTTCTTTGCAACCAGCTCTCCCAGTTCCCATTGTGTCAGCAGGATGGAAATTGCTGCTAAACCAGCAGCCACAGGTATGTGCAGTTGCTAAGGTGTGAATGCAAAGCTCTCTTAGTACTCAACCCCTTCCTTATTAGCACAACATCAAAGTATGAGACATCCTCCCCCAGTATCCCATACTCTGGAAAACTCCCATCCCACTTGCATGAGGTGGCACAAACTCACAGGAAGGTTCCTGGGATGATCCTGGTGCGGGATGCAGCATCCCTCCCAGCCCTATACTGGATCATGGGGCGAGTTGATTTGCCTCCCTCCTCTGCTTTTCCACTCAGAAGATTCCTTGGAGATAAACTCTGGGAGATGGGCTAATTTTGTCACTTATCTGGTGACACCTGTGACATAAATAGTGCCATGCTGGGCCCATGGTAGTGAGGCCCATAATGCTGCAGAGATGGGAGGGTGGTTTTGGAAGTGTGAGTACCAAGATCTGTTCTATAAGAGCCCTCAGTGGCAGTACTCAGTTAAGAGTGCACTATATTAATCTAAAATCCTGCTAAACAGTATGTAGTTAAATCAGTTTCTCCTTTCATTCTCTCTCCAATAATTATTCAGAATGTTTGTCTCTTGGTTTTAGTTCATATTGTAGACTTAGACTTGATGCTGTTGTGTATTTCATTCCTGGATCAATGCTATTGTTTATTACTTCTCCCAGGTTTGTAAAAACAGACGGTACTCAAGTGGTTTTGAGGATCTCCCCAGGAATATCCATATGTATCCATATGTTTCCTCAGGCTCTCCAGGTGAGTGTCCTCTTCATTTCCAATGCAGACCTCCTCCAGGGATGGAACTAGGCAGTGGGGCTGGTTCCTTCTGTCCCACTGGGACAGTTTTAGAATGGTGGTAATCTGCGCTGTGCACATCATTGGGCTTTATCATTAGTTGAACTGAATGTCAACTTTGAATTGGTTTCAACATGAAAACAGTATTTATCATAGAAGTGGGTTGAGTCTAAACATAGCAAGAGTGGACCAGAACTCATCACTGCTCTTTATTAATAATCTTTCAGTCAGCTAATTAAAGAAGCAGAGCACAATCTTGCTCTTTGCATTGCTCCCTAGTAAAGACAAAGTATTAATTTCAGCCTTAGCTGCAGGAGAACATTAGCAAGAGATGTTTGAATCTGAGTAGGTTTCCAGTTTTGTTTTTGTCTGTTTCTTAACATCTGCTGAGGTGGGTGGCTGCTTCAGGGGGGAGGGAAAATTAACTTTATTGATTGAGTAATTTCCTTTATGAAGGCTCTGAAGGGGATGACTGCCTGCAGAAAAAATATTTGTTAAATGGCCATACTTGGAAAATGAGTCAGTGAGAAAATAGCATGCAAATCCCCCGGCTTATCTCCAACAGAGAAAGAACAGAAATGTGCTAAGAAAGGAAGATAGATGCTGACTTGGAGATGACAAGATAAAATTACCCCAATAGGATTTTTTAAAAATTATTAACTAAAAAAAAATACATTAAGAAAATATTGGAACTGGCCATTCCAAATGCTGAATTTTTTTTATGAGAAAATTTGAACAGAAATAATTGCCCACATGCAAAATATGTTTAGTTCACATTAATGCTGCAAATTAAGGGTTTTGCAGCTGTATCCTTTGCCTACCTTCACCTGCTTTTTCTTAAAAGCCCTAAAAAAGGGCACAATGATGTATTTAAGGCATTAACAATAAAAGAAAGGGGAAAGAAATATCTTTTTGCTGTATGAAATACTTCAGCATACTACAAGAGGATGGCAAGACCCTAAAAACTTAAAATACCTTCTGGCAAATCCTTAGGTTTCAGAGACCCAGGCAGCAGCCCATCTGATTAGCTACAGTTACTGTCTCTTTTGCAGCTTTGTCACTGCTGACCTCTCTCATTTACTCTGAGTCTTTATAAGAGAACATTTCCACAGTCTTTTGTCCTGGCAGCTTACTCTTTAAACCCGGGAGCAGACTGAAATAGTTTCTAATTTCTACCACTTTGTGGGTGTCTCGGGTCTCATTTCCTCTCGTATTCCTGAAGAGATGCCATGGCCTCACTTGGCTTTTATGTTGCTGTGGACTTGGAGTGCCTGCTAGGGAAATGGTAATGCTTGTTACTTGGAAATCCTGGGGAAGGGGAAAGGAGACCAGCAGCAAATTAATGTGAAGTTAAATTATTGCTTTAGTCCTTAGCCTTGAGATCGGGGTGGGAAGTGGCAGATGAAACAATATGAAATCTGGTATTTACTAAGTAAGCTTTTAAAACTCATGCATTAGCCTGGGAGGCTGCTGTGGAACAGAAAAACTCTGCAGTGGTGCAGCTGAAGCGCTCCCTGCCAGAGCTGAGCCCGAGCACCAGAGAGAGGGAAAGGCCGGGGGAGCAGGCGCTCCGCTGCGCTCACACGGACACATCCCCGCAGCCCCGGCGGACACCAGCAGCTGGGAAACGCTTTGAGGCCTTCAGTTGGAAGGTATTAAAGGTTTACAGCAGTGGTACTCGTTCTCGCTGCAAATCCCTCCCCACCGCTGCTCTAACACGGGTAATGAAGCATGCAGCAGGGAAAGCAAGCGCTGAGGGTGTC
Organism: Parus major; assembly: GCF_001522545.3. Classification (NCBI taxonomy): domain Eukaryota; kingdom Metazoa; phylum Chordata; class Aves; order Passeriformes; family Paridae; genus Parus; species Parus major. Next base: position 15,208,400 of record NC_031775.1, read on the forward strand.
TGGGGCTTTGCAGAGCAGATACACAGCACCGCCTGGGATTGTGTGCTTTGGCAGTGCCCCGACAGCAGCACCTGCCCTGCCCTTCTCTCTTCCTGGCCACTGCCTCGTGCCTCTGCTCCTTCCCATTAAATTCCCAGCTCTCGTTCCCAAATGACTGTTTTCTATCCCACCTTAAAATTCTTCTCTCTGAGTGGTTTCACTGTATGATTTTTCAGAGACGTAAGTTCCTATGCTCAGCGCTGGTGAGTCTGCACCTTGAATCCTGTATTCAGTTTTGGGCCCCTCGCTGCAAGAAAGGCTTTGAGGTGCTGGAGTGTGTCCAAAGAAGTGCAACAAAGCTGGTGAAGGGTCTGGAGCAGCTGAGACAGCTGGGTGTGTTTAATCTGGAGAAAAGGAGGCTCAGGGGAAACCTTAGTGCTTTCTACAATTGCTTGAAAAGAGATTATGGCAAGGTCGGGATCAGCCTCTTCTCCCAGGCAACTAGTGATAGGATTCAAGTTACACCAGGGGATGTTTAGATTGGATATTAAGAAACGTTTCTCCATGGAAAGTATTGTCAATTTAAAGGTCTTTTCCAACCTAAACAATTCCATTATTCTGATTCTAAATGTTCTTATAGGGAATCAGTTGATCAGAGCAGTACTGAAATAAAGTGCTGTAAATACAGCCAACAAAGGGAGGAGTGCAAGGTGTGAAACAAGCACAAAATGAGCAAATAAGACTATAATGAGGTGTGTGATCGCCCTTCCTAAGATTATTACAAAGACAAAACATTAAAAAAATACAGCTTCCTACAAGTCAGAGGGCACCAGCTCTGACTGATGAACATTTTGGCAATTCTTTAAAAGATAATCCTTCTAAGAATAATATTTAAACCCTCTGTTCACACTGAAGGTTGTTTTCTTGCCCTGGATTGCAGAGTGGTTTTATCCTTATTCTGTTTGCTTTAATAAAGATGGATGTCTCACTCTTATGTCCCAGAGAAATATGAATTAGGTTATTTCCTTCTAACTGAAGTTTTCTCTTTAATTGGATGTACTCTAATTTGCCCTGTGAGGTTGGGGAAGAGGAACATTCTGTGCAGAAAATCCTGCCAAGTCCAGGTCATACAGATCTAATGAATGGGCTGCTGAGGTTGGTCCATCAGCTCACTTGATCTGCCCCAGAGCCTCCATCAGCTTGCAGAAGAGAAAATAAACATTATAATTAAAGTTTTCATAGTATTTAAAGGCAGCTGAAGATCTGCACTACTGAATGTAGTCTTTAAATGGGACAACATGCCCTAGTCTTCCACTGACTTTTTTTTCCATATTCATAAGCATATTCAGAATTGAAAGTGTTGTTGCTAGTGCCCTTTTCATGGCAGCCCTGTTACCTTGGGCTGCACCCTTTCCACTAGACTCTAGCTATATGTTAGGGAGCTCTTCCACAGGGAGTGTCTCAGGGAAGTCCAACAAGCATCAGCTCTGATCTCCAGACCAAAATGGTAAACACTGATCTGCCTTGCGCTGGATTTGGTATAAAGGATCGGGTGTTATATCTATTTGAAGTACAACATCAGTCAGTGCTGGATTCATTGCATTTTCTGTAGGAGATTTCCTCCAGCTCTATCTGGTGTTCAACAGGGGCACAGATGACTCTTGTAGAGTAGACCACAACTGATTCCATGGGCAAGAAGCAAAATCTCATCTTTTTTAAAAAAACACAAGGCTTTAATATCTTTCATCTTCATTCTGGTGTATTTGGACTTACTCCCAGTAAGAAGACTATTGATACACATTTGTTATTTATCAAGTGCTGTTATTGAAAAATATATTAATTCAATGGTGAGCCATTAAAATGAGGGTCTAAGGAGAAGGCTGAGCATATAACAGAGAAGAAGAGAGGCAAAGGAGAGAGGGTTTGTTTGTCCTGAGGCAGAAGGGATTGGGAGGATCCAGTTGCATTCTTCTGCTATCAAAATGGGTGTTAGAGAGTTAAAAGGCGATTTCAGTAAACAGAAACTTTGTTAAATAGTAAAATGCTTTGTAGGCAGAAGAACAGGGACTGCCACTAAGGTTACAAGTACTGAGAATTAGGATATACCTCTGTACTGGTAATACCTGTTCACTGCTAGAAGCAAGCCAGATTATGCGATGTTCCTCATATATTCCCTTCTCAGAATTTTGGGGGGTTTAAATGTTCTTGTGACTTCTAACCATGTACTGTGCCCTTGGAGTTGCTGTCCTGACAGTGATGGGGAGAAATAAGAAGCCTCAAGTTAGAAGCCTGAGTTTCATGGGACTTGTAAATGTCTCAATGAATTTCAGTGGTTCTTTAAGCAAGCAAAATGAGAGACTGCTCCAGTGCCTCTGTGTAACCAATTTCAACATTTATGACTCAGGCTATGAAACATGCAGTGCTGAATTATTCACTCTGGGCCAAGAAGAAAAATAAGACAGCATCTCTTACTACACTGTGAAATATTATTACGGGACAGCAGTGGTATGTTGAACTCCTTAAAATCCTCTTAGTGTAAACTAACTGAAAGTAGCAAAACATAACAGTCTTAGCTTTTGGACGTATACAGTTTAATTTCATAGTCTTTTGGGGTTTGTTTTTAAAACTGCACTTTTATTAAAGCACAGGAAAAGCTGAAGTGAAAATACACATTTGTTTGTTGGAACAGCATGATGTAACATGATAATTGTTATTTCTGTTGCCTTTGATCTTTGTCACACAAGGCAGTATGGCTTAAAGGTTGGGCAGGGTCACAGTCTCTCTGGCCCCTGGGCCTTTGCTATGGATGCCTGAAGTGGTCTTCATTTGACACCTTCACAGTAGCCTAAAACACTCAACAAGTGATCTCTGTCCAGCTTGTGAATCTCTTGGCATTTTTTCAGACAGATCATGCCCTGAGAAAACCTTTTTGTACTTAGACTAGCTGTAAGTAAGCCAGACCTAATGCTAGCCCAATTCCTTGATAAGAAGCTATGGAGGAAAGCACTTTTCAGGAGAGGGGAAAAAAAACAACAAATAAAACACCCACAAACTTAAATCAGGTCTAAGACCATTTTACTTGAATTTGTTCCTACTGGCTCAATCCAGAAAGCCTCATTATTACCATACCAATTTTTAGGCAAAATCACCAGGTTTTTTTTTTCCCTGACATACTAGATCAGCAGTCAGAAAGCCTGATGAAAGAATCATGTGAAGACTGTACGCTCAGCAAAAAGTTGGATGATTACCTGAGTAAAATGCCCTACTACAGCTTCAGGGAAAAGCCTTCCTGCAGATGCCTGGTCCTGGCTTTGTCCTAAGGACACTTCCATGGTCCATTTCTTCAAGGACTGGGCTACAGCTTGGTGTATGTCCCAGATGTGTGCCTTTCCCATGGCAGTGGGTGCTTACTGCCCTTGTGGATAAATCAGGGGCTTTACATTTGGTTCTCTTCTTAACTTGAGAGAATTCAAATCCACATGTCCTATTTCCAAGGCAACCACTTACTCTGGAAAAATACCTTTCTCTCCTTTTGAATGTGTTCTTCCAAACCAAAATTAATTAAAATGAGAGAAAACATGAATACTAGGGGGAGAAAAAAAGGCTGTAGGGCTGTGGGCTCCAGCTTGGGACACTCATGAGGAAGAGAGTTGTGAGTCAAGGTTCCTGCCCCCAAGATGAGTTGTGTTTGGCACATGAACAGTAGTTTATGCCAGCACTTCAGGCAACAGAGAGAGTAATCAGAACTCCCTGCTTGCCTTGGAGTGCCCTGAACATGGGGAGTGCTTCCCTGGACAGTACCAACAGTACCATGTCTTCAGCTGGTGAGATGAGGAGTGTTGCCTCACGGAGGATGAAGATGCCACCAGTGACAAAAGCATCCTGCTCCAAATCTGCCCACAGGCAGAAGCAGCCAAGCATCGGATTAAGTGATTGAGGGAACCCCACCTGGTTCTCTGTTCTACAGGAAGACAGGAGGTGCCATGGCATGTCTGCATCTCTGAGACTTGGAAATCCACTGCCCCACGGCTGTGTTTCCTGCCACTGGACTGAACTAAATCCCTGCTTCTGGGTGTGGAGAGGGTTGAAGCAGAGTGGAATGCTGAGCACCTTTGTTTACCCTCAGCTGAGGCAGTTCTGGACGAATAAAGCAGTGCAGCTCAGGGCACTTGGATGGGGAAGTGGAAAAAGTAGGTGTCTGTCAAATTGAGTTTTCTCCAGTGCTAGGAAGAAATCAGGCAAAGAGTCTGGGATCAAGTATTTGAGGGTTGCACAACTTTTTTTTGATGGCCTGGTATGCTTTCTTTCTCTCCCTCTCTCTTATTTTTTTTATTTTTTTAATTATTCCAGGTCTGTTGGTCTGAATTCCCTCATTTCAAGAACCCTAACAGATCTCTGAAAGGATAAGAATTTAAAGGAATTAAGTACTCCTAGTGCAACTAAACATAAGAATTGTCATCTGGTATATGGAAAAACCAGTCTAAAACCTGCTTCCATTTACTCCATTTAGTCTAAAGGTTGTCTGTTCAAGAACAGATGAGTCCTGTTCATACCAGTACTTAGTGATACAAAGGAATAGTGCTTTTGGGGATGTGCAGATTTGGCTGTAATGATGTTTCAGCCTGGACATGCTCAGCCAGGACATGTTACAGGAAGAGGGATCAGCACTGACTCACTCCTGCTGCATTGGCAGACATTCCCTGTCATTGATGTCTCTTTGCTGCTGGAGCCAGAGAGAGGAGGCTGAAATGAAAGTTAGGATAGGCCAGGAAAGAATGACGTGTAAAGTCATGAATCTCAGCATTCTAATCACAACCATGGTTATAATTAGTGATATGGCAAAGATAAAATTTGTAACATGCCTGAAGGACATATATATCTGCTGCTCCTAGATTGCTATCTGACAAGCTTATTAACCACAACAATGTTGAAATACATACTCAGAATTGTTGCTTGGGACTGGGTTGACTATTCTTTCATTATAGTAACATGAAGAGAGCAAAGAGAAACTTAAGAGTAAAGGAAGTAGTGAAATGAAGGACCTATTTTCTCAAGTAGGATGAAGGAGTTCAGGCTAGCAAACCTGCATTACAACTAATGTGGGAGATGAGTGATCTCCCTCCCTTAGAGAGACTTCTTTCCTTGTGCTTATATTTTGGAGTGTCTTCCATTTTCTTTTGCCCAAGAGTGGGCAATTCTCAGTCACCAGGCTTTCTGTGGATGCAGAACAAGAGCACAAGCAGTGGAATGATGATGGAGCATTTCTTCAGGGTATGCAGAATGAGGCTCTAAATTTGGCTTACTAAATGAACAGCTTTCATAGCTGTAGGTGCTTGGGTACATAGTCCTGAGTAACTACACTTAAATATGTCATTTTTGTTTGGTGTGTGCTGACAGATTCTGGTGCAGAAGGAAGAAATCCTTTATCTAAAGGAGAAAAATGCAGAGTGGCCATAAATGACAATTTCTCTCTCCTGTGAAATGCTGATGTGTCAGCACGTGTTCTTGTCCTGCCTACTTGGGACAGAGGGGTGAGATAGTGAACATTTTTTTTTTTGTTTGTTTTGGCCTCTAGAAGATGTCAGCCATGTGGAAAGCGTTCTTTGGAAAATTTCAGATGGGTTTCTATACTAATTACACCTACAGTGGCTTGGGAGGGCACCCTGACAATGCTTTGGTGGCACTGCCTCACACTTCTCACACTTCTGGTCTCTTTGCTGGGTGTACTTCAATCCCCTTCCCTGTTGCTCCAACAGAATGGACTGTTCCAAGATTCAGAAATTCAAGTTATTTGTTCTGTCCCCTTAGTCAAATGTGGCAATTTGTAGTGGAAGCCATAGCTAATGCAGGGAAGTTACGCACTGTTAAAACCATATGTGTAGAAACTTGAAACTATTAAAGAATTGCAAGGAAAATAGGAACTTTTTAAGTGAATTGTAGCTCTGTGGTTCAGCCCTAGTCTCACTCCTGTCACAGGTGGAGTCTGACATGGTAGAGAGCAGACGTGTCTGTAGGAGATGGCATGTCAAAGGGCTCCCTCACCATTTCCATTGGTGATGCGTATGTACATGAATTAGGAGGGCTTTGGGGAGTACCTTTCAAGCTTTCAACTTCTTTTCTGCTTTAATAGCAGAAAATTATAGAAGTGTATTTATGCCTGGTCTGATGCACCTCTTGAGTACCTTATGCTTTTGCAGAAGTTGGGTATTAAAGAAGCTGCTCACGGTGACTGGGACATTTGTGGTGGAAGCTCCTCTCTGTATGTGAATATCAGGGTTTCCTTCATTTCCTGAGTAACTGATGAGCAAATGAAAGTACCTCCTCCAAACTGGAAATTAATTGTAGCTGAAGTTTAGGGAGCTTCAATGATGATTAAACAAATCCAAACCATCTCATAAATTGAGACCTGAATAAGTTCATACTTTGTTCTGCTCAGAAATAAACATCTGTTTAAACAAAATATTTTCAATTGCACTGTTTGAATAACAAGAGCACCTCAGCACATTCTTTGTCCCTCACCACAATTTCTTGCTCTCTTTTTAGCCACTAATAACCCACTGTAGTACAAAGCCTGGAAGGAGGGCTTGGGAGGCCAGTAGAGCCATACTTGATTATTCCAGGTGCAACTTGCTTTAATTTTGCTGCTTTGCAAAAGTATGAAATTTCAACATGCCACCATATTTTGGGTCAATATTTAAAATTATCGAAAGAAAAGAGTAAGATGTAGTAGAGGTAGCTGAGTGTTGATTTTCATTTTAATATATGGGATATTTCTGACTGAATGACAAAGGTCCACAATGCCAATAGACCAAAATGAAGTTTTGGGCCAAAAGGCACATCTTGCAGCATTTAATCAAGCAAATATCCTAAAAATTCAGATGGAAATCTTGCTGCAGGATCATTTTTTGGCTATGAAATACAAGAACAGCAACTACATTAATAATTTTTGACTTGATATATTTACTCTCTTCTTTGTAAATTACTTTTTTCTTATTTGTGCTTATAATGCTAAATCTCCTTCCTGCACAGCTACAGAGCTTGCCTTGAAGTCCAAAAATTGTTATTGGCCTGTTTTCAGCTGATTGTCTTGACATCAGTAGGGAGATCTGCCTCTCCCTGGAATGCATTAATGGATAGAAATATTATAAATACATCAAGAAATAAAGATATTTCTTCAAAATAAGAGAACAGCAGTTTCTACCTCAGCAGACACCTTGCCCCCTCCACTCAGCAGTAGACAAAAACATGGCTGTGTGCACAGATGCCCTTCTTCTGAGCTGTTGCTTTCCATTTTAAATCTGTTATTTCTAAAGGATTCGGTCATATCAAGTTAAGTTTAAACAAAGGAAGGTCTTGACAAGTCAAGCAAAGAAGCAGTATCATTTTACTACATAGTCCAAAAAAATAAATAAAATACTTGCTATAATTTCATATCCCCTGTGCAGAAAAAAATGCCGGCTAGTCAGTCATGACTGTTTTCTCTTCCCTGGGCTTTCATGTTGGAGGAGATGCAGAGGGTAACCTGGGACACTGGTAAGTGGCTTTTCTTGTAACATGAGATTTTCCTGAAGCACACAGGCGAGCACAGCATTTGTGTGCAGCTCAGCACAAGTAATCCTGCAGAGGTGATGACACTTTGTTATTGATGGAAAGGTGACACTGCTCCTGAGCCACGCAGAAGCGGCTCCTCGGTGGCTTGCATTAGTTCACATAGAAGGCATCCAGACTATGTCGCTGCCAGATAGCTCTGCCTTATTAGGATGAGGCAGTTTTCTTCTGAGCCTGCACCTCCCTGGCTTTCTCAAAGTCTGATGAATGGGTGGATACCAATCTGACTCTCACCTTTTTCATGCCAAACTGGTTATCCTGTTTTAATATAAACTAGAGCCCCTTTCTTTAAGCTGCATGTTGGCATTTCTCTGAGCATAAATATGCAATCTTCTATCTTGGGAAGGCACAGACTGTGTTCATCGCCATCTGTGGGTGAAAGCTATATTCCTCACATGTTTAGGTTCACAGCAAATCTTATAGTGCAGGTGCAGAAGGGAGAATTTCTACCTGAATCTCTTCCCTTCTTCAATCTGTCAGCAGTGTTTTTTCATGTGGGAACTTCCTGAGAAACTACTTTAATATTAAGAAGCAATTCTTATTAAGAATACTTAGACCAAGGTTTGAATGGTGCCGTGAAGTAAATACAGATATAAAACGTGGGCAGTGGCATTTGGCATTATTTGGCAATTAAGAACATGACTGGTTTTTCACACCAATAAATTATTTCCTTTAAAAATCTGCTGTAGCAGAAAAAAACAGTTTCAAGGGGGTTAATTCTATTCACCCATTTCCCAAAAGAATCACAGCATGCTATACATGCTTTTTTTCAACACTGAGCAGAGCCTGTGCATTGTGTAAGTGAAGGCAGTGGTCTCCATTTGCAGACACTGAATCTACAATTTAACACCTCTGTCTGCAGGGCAGCTGGGCACTTCTGCAGGTCTGTGGGTGAAAAAGCTGGAGTCTGGCAATGGGACAGCTCAGCAAGGAGTCACTTTGTTACTGGAATGAGCAAGATAGCATTGTTGAACTTGACTCTGATTTCACCATTTGAGGTAGTCTGGACCAAAACGTTCAGGCAACAAGGTGTCCTGATATTTGCCTCCAGCTTCAAATAGATGGTTTTGCTGAAGCTGACAATTTACTCTTGTTTATTCGCTGCTCTAATTTTGCAAACAAAACAGGACTTTCTGAATACTCATAAAATAACTGATAGTATTGTTCCAGAATAGGCTTAATGAGGGTAACTTCTGCTTTTAGGAAATAAGTCAGTCACATGACGCCTTTGAACATTTTCTGAGACCACCTTTGTCAGTAATGGCTTTATCCAGTAGTAAGTGTAGGCTTTTACAACACCACCTTATGAGCAGCTCTGAGGTCAGTGGTGAAGAGGACAAGATGTGGAGTCCCACTGCATTGAGTCCCACTGATTTTCTATAAATCACAAAATGTTGGCAAGTTCACCAAGTGGTTTGGAATCCTTTTTTGTTGTCTAAATTCCTGTTACAGCCATAACTAACAAAATAGGAGAGTAAAATAGAAAATTCTTCTCATTTCTTCTCCAAGTGAGGAGTCCCAGTAACCACTCTGGAGGAATGTCTTACTGCTATAGCATTTCATTTATTTTTCTGCAATAAATTATCAATTCCAGGAGGAAGATATTACTCTTCTAGACTCTCAGTTCAATAGGAGATTCATTTGTCCTAAGGATTTAAATCAGTTCTCTTATCTAAATTTCCCAGTTACTTTAGAGCTGTTGTTTCTGTAAATTTTGCTAGGGCCATCCCACACCACTTCCTGCTCTAGGCTTTCACCAAAGCCAAAGAGCACAGCAGCTACACCCATAACTTCCTTAGACAGATTCCTGAGAGAATGCATCATCTCCCTTTTCTTGGCTTGCTGTAACATGCTTAACTTTTATAGGCACTAGACCTTTTAACACTTTCTAAATTTATGCTAGCAAAGACATGAGCAGCATAGAACCCTGAACTGCATCCTTCACAGTGCTCTGTGTTAAATATACCTGAGAATGCAATGCCTCTGGCCTCTCAGAGATTCTACTTTGTATCAAAGACACATATTCTTAATTAATAAAAGCTGAAAGAAGGCCTCAAGGCCTCAAGTTCTGTAAATCATTAAATTCTCAGGTCTTGATCTGCAGAAAAAAAAAATGTGTTTAGACTATTACACTTGTGCAGAACATGACTACCTCCTCTTGAATGATTATAGATTTTGGTGAGGAAGAAGCATGCAGTGGGTGTGAAAAAAAGAAAATCAGAGGTGAAACATAATGCTCACCTGGATAATGCACCATTTTTAAAAATATATATGTTTTTATTAGACACAAAAATCTTTTTTCTCCATTGTAAAATATTTGCAGTAGCAGCTTTATTACAGTAACAGAATTCTACTTCTAATTACACTTGTAACACCAACAAAAGCTCTTTATTGCTGCTTTTACAATGAAACTTGCTTAAGATAAGCTTGAAAGCTCTCTAATATTTCATCCTTCTTAAAGACCATTCCTTAGCTATTCATTATACTTGCTTCCCCACTCCTGTTTTCTTGGAAATTCTATGTCAAAGGAGCATATTGGTTTTCAGTTACTTGTTGTGAGCTTTCCCTTAACTTTATAGGGGAGAAGTTTTGGGGGTTTTTTCTAATCCTTTTCAATTCTGATTAGAAAAACGTTTTGATTTGAGAATTCTCATGTTTGCTCTGTAAAGAACAGACTATAGTCAAAGAACCAGAAGATCTCTCAGACAACTACTGAGGTTTGAATGACTTAGAGTAGATCCACTATAAAGTGTCTTCCGTCTGATACCTGCCTTCTTTGGCTTCACAGAGGAATCAATATACTCCCTTGTGCTTCCCATGGAGCTGGGCATCAGCTGCATCAGAGAAAGCGCTTTATAAATTACAAGGTTTGATGTTTGTTTGGGTTACTTGGCTTTGCTGTAAATGGGTTTGCACCTAATACTGTTTCCATTGGTTTTATTGAAACTAATGGCTGCTAGTTGACAAAATTACAGCAGTAATTCCTGCCAGAATTGAAGTCAAGCATTAGAAAATACAGAATATTAAAATCTAAGGGTTCCTGAATAATACAGAGAGGCATGTAGCATAAGATAAATTTATGATCCTATCTATTTATTTTCATACTAAGCATCCAAATTCTAAATTCTATTCTCGGTAACCTTATTGTCACCTGAAAACTTAGCTGTTTTCCCTAAGAAATCACTTTAAAATTTGGAAGCACCTCCAGAATGGCAATTAAAAATCGTTTTGATGGTGTTCATCTCTGATGTGATTTTCACATTATCAGACACCTGGCTTCATAGCTTTGGAGATTTCACATCTGAGAGAAAGGGAAAGATTTGCTGGTGATAATAACTTTCTTACTGTATGAAGCACAGACTTAATACCTTCTAGGTAGTAAGATGAATGTTTCTCTGCTTCAGTTCATTGCTGCAGTTCTTGGCATGGACATTGCTGTGATGGAGGGTCTCTCTCAGGAGCAGTTCCCCAGGTCTCCATTACCAACTTTTAAAACTTTGCTTACTGTCTGGTCCCATCTAGACTGTACATGGGGGGTGGATCCAGCTGCCAAAGCCCCTCTAAGTCCCCTGTGGCTGCACAGTGACAGATGGCTGCTCTGCAAAGCCTGTGTGTACAAATGCAGTCTGATCTCTGCTGGGGCCATGGGACACCGTGGTTCTGCTCCCCACGTGCCAGAGCCGCTGCTGCTGCCTGGGCTTGCTGTGAAACCTTAGTCCTGGGCTGTCCACCTAATCCTCTGCAGGTGGCTGATAAAGCCCTGAGCTGGCTTGTGGCTTAGCTTGACGTGCAGCAAAGATGGGAACATGACAGCAAAGACAGCCATGTCAGCCCTTTGGGGCTGCGGTGCTATGGGCTGCTCACCACCCTGCCTGCTGCAAGGCCAAGGATCTCTGCTCCAGCACGTGTCCACGGCAGAAATAATGGCAATAGTGCTACTGCTGGCTGCCAGCACCAGAAATCCACTGACTGAGGCTCTGCTCACCTCTGCCAGCCTCCAAACCATGAACTGGGCTGGTAATGGAAGAAAATTTACAAGGCAGTTATTTCTAATTGCTGTCACCAATTAGCGGTCACAAACATAGAGGCAAATGAGCAGAAATAGATAGAGCAGAAATGCTTCTACCATTCCTCCAAAAAATAAATGCCTCATCCATTTATTTGATCTTACAGTAATAGAATTTTTTTTTAAAAAAAAGAGCCTGTTAAAAGGATTTATCTGAAATTTTCTGCTTCTCTGAACAGGTAGCTCATATGAGATCAATGCTGTCTAACAAAACAGGACAGGGCAGGCTTTCATTTTATAATTTAAATAAAACAATCTTTGGCCCTGTAGAATGAATTAAAACACTGAGAGAGGTGGGGGTACTGGCTTTCCTGAGTCCTTTGCCCTATGCCTTCTGATCCTTCCTTAACTGATTATTTTGCTATTTAGTATGGTCATTTTGGTGAGTAGGACTAGAGGACTAATTGGATGATTTTAGAACATACTTTTATGTCATGTAATTTAAACAGAATTTTTCCTAGTAAGGTTTATGAAGTTCTTGATTTTAACTCTCTTCCTTTCATCATGAGTTTTAAAAGTGACATTAGAATCAGAACCAAATCCAAAAATAATCTGAAGTTTTCTGTAACATAATCAGGGAAAAATGGTTTCCCATGTTACTGGCCTGCTGAAGGTAGCTGAAGGCTTGTATGGCATTCTGATGTAATTTTATCCCTGGCTTTGTTTGAAAAATGAGGTCTTGCAACACCCTCAATGAAGCCTGAAGTGCAGTATATGACATTGACCCATCACTTGGCCATCGTTGTCTCTGATGTGCTGGAAGGAGGGACAGGACTGACATAGCTCCTTCACTGGGGAAATCCTTCATACTGTAAAGGTGCTAGGTTTTGGTTGAAGTAAATAATGCTTGAACGGTGGCACTTCTGTACCTGGGGAGCTGCTGTCTGAGAATCTTAGCTGAGGCCAGGGCTCTTTTGTCTTCTACACTTGACATTTTAAGTTCACATCTTTCTGAGTCACATTACTATGAGCTACCAATACAAGTGTCAATTAGATAAGGAGATTACTTTATGCCGTTGTTCATATCTCTCACAATATTTCATTGGTTTTCTAGGCTGCATGGCAGGAAGGAGAGGTTAGGTCTGGTTTTTTTAGGGCTGTGTGTTATCTATGCCAGGATGGGAATAACAGCACCTGAGTCTAATAATATCTGCAAAATACTTTGTCATCATTTCTTGAACATTTTGGAAATTATAATGGGCTTGAAGCAGAGATTTCAGGCCTGGGTTTCCTCCTCTTTTCCCTACAGCTGTTGCACAAAGTTATTGTATTGTGAGAGTGAAGATTCATCTCTAATTTCTGCAGACATGTTCCTACTTGCTGTGGATGTCTTTCTAATGTCAGAGCCCAGTATTGGAATAGTGCCAGGGCTAACATTAACATGCATTTCCTTAATGTGGAGAAGTGGGACAGTACATGAATATTACCTTTGAAATGCCCCTGGCAGTTTTTTCCAGCCATCTGTCCAAACTGTGCAACAATCATTTATTTAGATTGAGTATGGTGCTCTGGTTAAGATCTGTATCACTTTCTATCTTATCTAACCTGTCTCTCTCACTGTAACCAGTGCATCCCAGCACAGAGCTCTCTCAAAACATGTGGAGTGCTTAAATCATGTTTTGTGGTGTGTCAGAGAAGTCTCTCACTCTGAGACTTGCTCTAGAATTGTCAGCAGGCAGTGCTTAGGGCTCATGCACCAGCCAGGCAGCAGAGCCAGGGCAAAACACAGACTCTACCTGATAGGGAGCAAGAACTTGGCCTGGATATGCCATGAGCACCTTGAATGCCAGGCTGCTGTTGTTCAAAAGGTTTGTATCTTTATTTTTATCAAGCAGAGAGGCTTTTTCTTTCAAAGCTACACTAAAAAAAACCCAAGAAAAAATATAATCTATCTTTCTTTGGCAACTACTACCTAAGAGTCTAGCAAGTTAAGTTCCCCTAATAACATCTATACAAAGTAGGGAGGGCCTGTTTCACCACATTTTGCAAACCAAGACATGAGAACAACCATTCTGCAATGTAAAATAACCCTAATAAAGCAGAGCACTGAGACAGTTCTTCTCCTAGTTGAATCAGGCAATGCCTCTCTTTGTCTCCTACCCTGAGTGACACAGGCTATAGGCAAACACAGCAGCCACTGAAACATTTACACCTAGTCCCCCTCTGTGGTATATCTCAGCTGGCTGAAAGACCTTCATAACTTCCACCTCAGCCAGTGTAACTGAGGAAACTGGATCTGCCCTCTCATGTCTGAACATGGATTCAGAAATCAGGCTTGTATATACATTTTGAAAAGATATTTCTCAAAATCTTCTAGTGAGGCAAGCTTAGAAAGCTACAATTTCCACAGGAAAAAATACATGATGTATGTCTTTCAAAGGCCTAACTGTAGTGAAGTGTGATGATTGCCAACATGTGTATCTTATTTTCAAACTGTAACCCAGCCAATCTCAGTTAATAAACTGGATCGTGTATTTGTTTACAGTGTTCTTTGCTGAAAAGAGAAGTCCCATTTATAATAATCTCATACACATGGAAGTAATTTTATTTGTATCTTATCAGTTGGTCATGCTTATAGAATAGTCTTTATTCTAGTTGCACTAAAGCGAGGAGTTTTAGTTACAAATCTGATTAAAGAAAACTTAGTGAAATTTGTTTGCTAAGCACTGCAGACAAATTGAGAATTATTTTTGTGTTTTCTCTTGTTGTGCAATACTGGTATACTCTGAGCCTGCCCAAAAACTGTGCCACATGCCAGGTAAGGCCTATATTATCTTATTTTCCTCTTTTATTGCAGTCTTTCCCACACTGAGCACACATTTCAGTCATTTGCCAGATGGAAATGCTGCTGTCACCCACCACAACCTTGCAAACAATGTCTTTCAAATGCTGCTCTCCATATTGTCCAAACTGTGTAATTCCCAGGCAAACTAAGCCAAATTAATGACTTTCTAAAGTCCCCACTCCAAAAGAGTAGATAGCCTGTACACAGGAGTTTAAAAGAGCAAGGACTTGCTGACAAAACCTGTGGTGAACTTAACATCACATTTAATTGTTTTTAACAGTTGAAAAATAGACTATTTGCATTTCCAGTTCAGTTTTACATCAGATTTAGACTAAGCTATGATTGTATTAATAGAGAAAAGTAAATAGTGGTGGAGGTTTTGTTGGAATATATACTTTTTCATCATTTTGCTTCAGCTTTTATATGTGGAACCTTTTTCATTGATCTAGTTTTTGTTGTATTAATATATTTATGTTCCCTGTTTTCCTGTATTTTGCAATCCCAAAATAAGTATTAAACCATACAAAAGGGCTTTTTAATATTTCTGCCTGGTTTTGCTCTCCTTACTTTATTGCTAGCAAGCAGATCAACTGTGAGGTACCCATATTTCCTCTGAGCAATGTCTTGCTTCCCAAATAGCTTCCTGGACATCAGTGGATGTCCTTGTTATGTCTGGCAGCAGCTACCAAACTGTGATTTACCAGCCCAGTGAGATTCTGGCAGTTCCAACAGGGTGACTAGCCTGACAGAATTACAATTGTTCCTTTAATTTATATGGTTACAAGCCAAACAGAAGCAGGATAAAATGAAGGAAAAAATTGGGAAGGGAATTTAGGGTAAAAGCTAAATAGCTGTGAACACAAATATCACAATCTGGCTCTTGATCATAAACAGTGTTGTTGAATGCTGTGGGACTGTTGTAGATGTTTTGTGATGCAAAAGACAGAGACAGTCCTTGGCATTTGAAGATCACCTGCGCATGCCAGAATGCTTCATTGACAAAAACATTAACTTTGCACTCCAATCACTATCTGCACATACCATTTCAGCTTTGTTGCAGAAATTGTGCCAGTACCTTGTCTGGACAAATGGAAATAATTATGCCGTGGATTAATTCAGCTACAACGTCATGAAGGATTTTTCTTTATAAGACTTTATCCTACTAACACCATGTGTCTCCAGATCATCTTATTTGTTTGGCTGTTTCAAAAGAACCACTTTTCAAGCTTATCCTTTTGGTTGCTATCTGATACAATAAAAGTGCAATCCATATGCAAAGCTAATTCCACAACATTTAGTTTCATTTAGCTTAATGTTTCATCATGTTTATTAAATGTTAAAGAGGTCAGAGTCTTGCAATACCCAAAGAATGGAAGTTGGTTAAGATCCACATCTAAAACTAATAAACTTGTAAAAACCTATAGGGTTTGACAATAAACATCGGATTCTTTTGTGATAATAACTCCATCTTTACAGAAATTCGCATTTCATAAAACTGGAATTGCATTGTTAGATTCATGCATCTGATGACTGTGAACAAGGATGCTGGGCACTCAGGAGACTGGCTGTGGGAATGGGCAAGGGCATGAAAAGCCACCTGTCTCTCCATCAGAAAACTTAGTGTGGGTGACAGAAGGCCATATGGAGGTATTGAGGGAAAAGCTGCCCGGAGTATTTAGAGCAGTGAAGTGCCACACTTGTGAATCCCAATTTTAGAAAGCCAAATTTTCTAGGTCATTCAGTTCAGAAGTTGGAGGATGAGAAGTAGAAGTCTGAGATTTTGGTTCTTTTCTCCTTTGAGGTGTTTCCCCACCTTTGGGCTGCTCAGTGACACAGAGTAGGCTGGAGAAATTACTGCCATGTGCTTAAAGCATTCGCTCTCTATGGCTGCATTGGTCTTGCTTTATGCTGCTCTGGCATCACAGAGCAGCTCTCAGTGCCCTCACCTGGGGGATTTCACCAGCAAGGGGCAGGCAGAAGCTACTGTGAGTACCTGTGCTGATCTCTTGTATTCCATTCCCAACGGCTTTTGTTATTTGAGTTCTTCGTGTGAGGGTCCTCCTGGATGCTCAGCCAGACATTAAGAGTCAGGAAAAACCAGAACAGAGGAAGACTCTCATTGCAAATTGCACCTTATGAGAGGTGGACTGCTGAAGGTTGAGTATGAGTAAAGGAACAGGAAAGAACTTCAAAGGGTGAAGAGCCTGGACTTGCAGGTTGTTTTCTTCAGTGTGGATGTTGCATGGAAGAACTGTGGTAACAGCCTCTGAAAGCACATGTGAAATGCTGACACCCCAGGCAAGAGATGTTGAACACAGAGTTGTCCTGACCTTGGTTAAAGTATGTGGAAAAGATTTCCAGCTTCGTACTGCATGTCCTTCCATTTGATTAAATGACATAAGTTTGTGTTGCTGGAGGTTATCTTACTTTGTTTCTGTCCAACAGAATACAAAGGAATGCAGATTGAAGGTGGATTTATTTTGGTTTTTAGGGGTTTTTTTGGATGTGTTGTTTTGTGGTTTTTTTGCTGCAAGAGAAGTGAGGTCCAGTGGAAACTATTTACTCCAAAGTGGAAACATTCTTAGCTCCAAACATGTAGGTGCCTAAGTAGACCTTCCTTGCTTGCTCAGGCAATGGATACCATGTCAAACCAACCTGGAGGATTAAACATTACTTTGTTTAGGGGTACTGCTGTGAGAATTTCCAGTATGGAAATGAAAGGTTGCTTTGGCTTGAAGAGAAAGAAAACTAAGTGTTAGCAGTCTTGCATCTTTTTTACTAATGAGGACATAATTGGTTGACTGCAGGGTTAACCCCATGACACTTCAAACTGTGTCACTTTCTGTGGGAGACACTAAAAAATAAAAATGAGGAAATACAGAAATGAGAACTTTAACTGTCAAATGAATATAGTTTTATAGTGTCAATGCAGACAATACAGAAAAGTGTCCTTTGCTTTTTGCATAGGTCATGTTGAAATAATTAGCCCTAAAGAGATGAAGCTTTGGAGAGTCCTGTAATGTCATGAAATATTCATTTCTGGTAAGTCATTTAAGCTAGCAGCATTGAAAAGAGAAATTATTCCAAAACATTTTACAAAGGCTGTTGAACTCTTAGATGGGAATAAGGAAGGGGAGTAGGGAAGGAAAAGCTTTTATTTTCTTTTCTTTTTTAACTCAAAGCCTGAGCTGTAGTTTACCACTATTATTGATTAATCCCTTGCTATTTCACTCATGTAGTCACATGATGCTGACCAAAACTAGGAAGGAAATGCTTGAAATTTGTATCTAAGCCCCTTCTCCTGTTTCAACAATTTGTAATGTGGGATCTAGAGTAGTATCAACCAGATAAACTGCCCAAGGTGTTGGTTTACACTTTGTGGAAGATTTATTACCATCCAAAACATGAGAAATTCTTCTCAGTTGGCTGTGATTATAGTAGTGAGATCTCAATAGAAAAAAAAAGCATGTACTGTGGCAATGTTCAAAAAAATTCATTGTACTACTGTGTTGCCAGCCAATGTCACCCACATCTGCTTGATAGTAAACAGATTTTCAGAATTTCTTCTTACTAAAATTAAACATATATATATATATATATATATGCACATATTTAACTTTAAATTAAATCACATACATTTAGTTCTACTTCAAAAAGGAGAACAAGGTTCACACCACTAATTGTTTGGCTTCATTTCCTATCACTCAGTTCTCTCTTTTTTCAATCATTTTTAGCCAGGAACTCCACTATGCCAACCAGTTTCAAGCAAGATGCCTCTGATTAAATGGGCCCTAGATTACACAGCAGAGAATAAAGGGCATAGTGCTACAGCTTTACAGGAAATGCCATCAGAGGAGTTTCACCCATAGACTGGTAGTCTGGAGTCTGATTTACCATGTGAGCTGAGCTCACATGAACCCCCAGTTCATCACAGTCAGTGCTTTGCCCATGAGACTACAACAGGCCAGGAGAACAGTCAGGTGGTCACTTTGCATCATGAGCCAATGGAAAACTACCAGGGCAGGGACATCTTCTGTCCTTGACCTGTGTTTCCAGCTGTCTGTTGCCATTAATAATTCTTACTTGTTTGGGTTGAGACTGTGTTATCCTTGGTGCAGTACAAAGAGTCAAGTGATTTTTTTTCTGTTTGAAGTCTGTTTACCGTGACCAGTGGACACTGGCAGCATCCTGGTTTCTGCTTTATTCTCTTGCTAAATCTACATGAGAGCCAGAGGTGCTGGACCTCTGTCTGCAGAGCATCACTGCAATGCTGAACTGGTGGGACCAGTTTCGACCAAAGGACAGATCCCTAAGGTTAAGGGCATCCTCCTTAACCCAGAGGACACAGCTTTGTAGCCATTCAACAGGGTTCCACAATTGTTCATCAAAAATGCTCGATGTGTAAGGGGATATATATCAAACTCACTGGATACCCATTAGTGTTAAGATGAATCTTCAAGTAGACTAGAAAAAGACACTGAGCAGTCCTTCTGTTTAGAAAAAAAAAATAATTTTTTCTAGAAAACTGGAAGTTTTTACCCTCTCTCACCATCCCTGCATACCAATTCTTCAAAAGGCTGAGCAGCCCATAACAGAGTTATTTCCCTATTTCCATCTGTTAGCACTCATTGATCTGTTGTATCACACACAGATTGCCAGCTGTCTTTGGGCCTGTTCCAGTTCTGAACAACACTGAGCATGACAGATTCAGGGGCTTCAGAAAAAGGGATGAATTATATCTGTACAGAACTCCACTAGGTTCTGAAGTGTAGCTCTTGGAAGTGTGGACAGAAGTCCAAATTCATATTATTTTACCTCAGTTTTCCCCATTCACAGGAGCAATAGGGTGAACTCTCCCTCCAGAGCTGTTGCAGTGCTGAGGCACTTGCCCTCTCAGTAATGCTCCTGAGAAGAATGGGCACAAAGTGAGCCTTTTGAGGTGTCACTTTTCATGGGCAGAATATAAAACTGCCAACAGATTCCTAAATTTATCATTGCTCAGGAAAGAGATGTTACCAACAGCTCCATGTAAATGTCTAACAACTTTTTTTTGCAGACTAAGTATTGTATACGTGTATATTAAACATAATGATTCTCCTGAATAGCCTTGAGTACTTCATTAATAGTATAGAAGAACAAACAATGCTTTTAAAGCAAACTTGGTGCTCTGTCACTCCTTTTTCCTCATAATATACAGTAATTACAAACAAAAATATGACAAAGTAAAAAATATTTTAAAACCCCTAACAGAGATGTCACTCAGTACTCTATTAAAATTGGTACTTATAACATAAGAAAATGGAAAAAATCTTTTTTATATAAATTATGAAGGTGATGAAACCTTTATCTTCATACAGGTTTTGGATTATTAATTTTGGGAATGCACCTTTTAGATGCAATTATAAGGGACATCTGTTTTTATAGCAAATAAATGATTACTGTGTGCAAATCTAACCCCAGTGGTGTTCACATGGTGTTATGTTCTGCTGGACATGCAGTTCTGTGCACTCAGTGGCCCTCTTGCACATATCAGATGTCAACATTTTGGCATGGAATTCACTCAGTGCCACTTTCTGGATGCGTGCTTACAGCCCTGAGGTGCCACATTGCTCCTGTGGGCAGAGTGAGCAGACAGTTGCATCATCCTGCTTTTGCACCTGTTCTGGAGGTTTTTATTTTCCTCTGCCTCTTCTGTGGCTATATTGATGCTCAGACAGAAAAGGGAGATGGAGTGGTTTAGCAGTAATGCAAGAGTGTTTTACAACATGTGAGTATAGAAGCACCAGTTTTAATGAGTACATCTGGAATTATTAAAATGCATGGCAGCAGAGAAACAAAAGAACAAGTTGTTTTTATTATAACTGGCAATTTATTTACTAAGAAGCAGATTTTTGTCTGTGAAACTACTCATATGGATAAAATGGGCAGGATTTGTATCTACAGCTCTCTAAGGCTAAAATTCAATCAGTTTGGTTATTTTGTTATTTGTCCAGAACATTTTGGTTATTTGCTTATTGTCCTTCACAAGTAACTTAGTGTATAAATTTCTCTGCTCCCCCCGTCCTTCCTGATTCTATGATTATAGAACCTGGAGGTATCAATTTAAATAATTGCTGCTGCTGTCTGTAACCATAATTTCAGATCTTGGATACTTTTTCTAAAAAGATTGTCAGAACAACTCTTCTCTTCTGGATGCTCTCTTAAACCACAGTCATGGTGTGCCACCCAGAGTTGGGATAGTAGAGCCTGGGCACAGAGTGGCTCAAGTATCCCCTCCATGTTTCCCTAGAGATGAGTGAGAAATACAGCTTAAAAATAAATGCATCTTCCCATGAAAAAACACAGGGAAGAAAACAACATCTCCAGTAGCTACATAGATATAATATGTGATGGAAAATTGATGCCTAATATGGTGCAAATGATTACCTATGCATGTTTTATTTAGCTATGACTCACTTCTAAACAGATCATTCCTCATCCTGCAAGGGACAGAGTGGAGAGAGAGATAAAGAATATCAACCCAGCCCCAGCTTATCTTGCTGGCAACACAAGAAGGCTTCCTTAAAATGTCTGCTTTCCCTCTTCTGTGATGACTTCTACAGAGATCGACATTCCATGTCCCACTCTGCACGAGATAACAGTCTTCATTTCCATGTGTCGAACAGTATTTTTAGCACATATTACAATTCCCTAGATGGAAAGTAAAACCACAATGTTGTATCTCAGTCCAGTGGTATCACTTCAGGCTACAGCCATGAACTGGTACTTAAGTCATACATCCTTAATTATACCAGATACATAGTGAGATCACATTCTGTGCCCTGAAAGATTGTTGTGGCATGTCATGTGTCAAATCACACCACAAGTAAAAAATATTCGCTGTACCTTTTTTGGGCAGTTCTTGCAAAATATAACCTATGTGCACATTCCCCTTCTGTGCATGTGTAGGCAGACAGGCACCAGAAGTGAACCTGAGCTCTGGATCCCAGGGATGCCCTGTTTGAGTCTTTCCCAGGGGTTGATTTAGCCGCCCTTTCCTGCACAGCACCCACACCAGTATGGTGAGTTCCAGCTTTGGAGCTGGTGCCTGACCTTCAGGTACTGCACTGAGCCACTGCTGAGCCCAGACCCCACTCCTGGCCTTCACCATCTTTTCAAGGATGATGTACCAACCTTTCTGAGCTTTTCCCTGGCTTAAGCACACCAGAGCTCTACATGGCCACACAAAATGCTCCTGCAAACACAGCAGAAGGTGGGATGACAGCAGGTAGCTGTAGGGTGGGAGAGGTTGGACAGATTCTTTCTTTCAAAAACAGAACTGAACACACCAGAACTGAAATACTCATTAAAGTACAGGCACTGCTAACTATCAACAGCATGAGCAACCTACCAAAAATACCCATCTTGAACTTACCTAGCTTGAAGACAGGTACGGATGAAACTCTTGGGGAATAGAAGTCTCTGGCATAAACCTTGATGTTTCCTGAGGGAAAACATTGCAATGAGACCTGGTGTTCATGGAGTCTTAAGAGACACAAAAAGAATCTAGACAAGGTGTGTTCCATTCTTCTGCCTATATATTTCTGGGCTGTCTCATTTTTATGCTCACTAGGGAAAAATACAATTTCTAAATTTTTATATATATATTTTCAAAACCAAAGCATTGATAAAGAAGAATCCCTTGTAGGTTTGGGGCTTTTTATTTTTTTATTTGTAAAATTATTTTTAAATTTTTAAATTATTTTAAAAAATCAGAATTGTACAACACTGAGAGTTATAGGATTTTTAACAAACAAGATTTGATTTAACCTCCAAGTTTTTAGAGTTAAGAAAATGGACCCTGACTTTTCTGTAAATAACCTTTTAGAGGAATGATTCATAGAGCACACAATGACCAGAAAATATGTTTGCTATTTCACAGGGACAGCTGTAGCAGGAAGGGAAGAAACTTCTGACCAGGTACCCATCAAATGATGACATGAGATATGTGACCTTCCAAATAGAATTCTGGAGCATCTGTTTAAAAGTAAGCTCCTGCTGGCATGATTTCAAATCCTGACCAGAAATTAGTTCTCATCCACAGCTGTCTAAAGCCCAACTAAATTAGCTCATGTTTTTCAAATTGCTTCATTCTGACAGGAAAGACTAAAATGTTTGCATGTCATGAGTATTGTAGGTGTGCATATCTTGACCACAAAATAGAGCTTGATATGGTCTCATCTATTATTTTGATACAGCTGAGCATTTTATGGAGTAGATTTTAGAAGAGAAATTTCTGCTGGAGACCTCCAAAAAGAGGTATAGCCAGTGAATCTTGAAATTCTACCATTCTTCAGAGAATATAAAATTATTGAGCACTGAATATGTATTACATATGAGCAAATGCTTCAAGCTTAGAATCTTGTGACTGGGTCTTTATTTGTATTTGGGTCTAGTTTGATTCAGTAGAATGAAAGGGTCTAAACTTAAAAATATTTTTCTGCAACCATTGTGACAACTTCTCTTTGTTTTTTAAACAGATGAGGGATGCCTTCATAAAGTCATGCACATTAACTTATACTGGCACAAGTGCTTTTACAAAGAGTAAATTGCTCACTGGAAAAAAATACAGCTATGACTTTGAAGGTTGTGTTAAATTACTAAGTTCAGTTGAAAGCGGATCACAGTCCTTGTAACCTGTAAGTATTCTTTAAACTGCCAAAATTAACAAAAACCTACGTATCATTTATTTATATATCAACATGATGCAAATAATTGGATATTGCCTCTACTTGTTACAAATAGAAACTTAAGTTGCAGACAGATCTGTGACTAGGCAGGCCTTCCCTGGCTTTACCTTCCCCATCCTGTCTTTCAGGGTTCTTAGAAAGGAAAGAGGACAGGGTGTATGTCATGCTTACATTGACCTGCCCTCTCCTGCAGCTGTTGGCAGGACATTCTGCAAGGAAGCTCCCGTGTTTTACAATCTCCTAGTTTTGTTTTCTAGTCTACCAGAGCTTAGGTTATGTCAGAGGGCATTTCTTTGGCTGCACAAAATAGAACATAGGGGTCCACTTCTGGTTATATACTTGGGTTGATTTATTCTATGAGGGGCAGTTTGTTACCACCCAAACCATGCTATAGATAACTGAACGTAAGAGATCCATACTACTACAAGTTTTCTGAGTCATTATGCCTTGGACTTGAATATATGTACTCAATAAATACCATGGTGGAGGTGGAGCTGTATCCTGCAGCCTGGAGGAGGTTTCAGTGATCCCTGAAAGAAGGTCATTCTTTGTCTCAATGGGAGTGTTAGGAAACCACTGGGTACTGGGGATTTTGCCTGTCCTTTCACTGTGCTATCAAGCAATATGTTAGCATTTTGGGTAGAATTTCAGATGTTTTCTCAATTACTTTTGTTTACAGTGACTCTATGAAGGTAGTTCTGTTTCACCAAAAATTACCATTATTTACACTTGTTTCCAGGGCACACCATCCTTGGATTGTAACTCTAGTGTGATCATTTAGCTTCTTATTCCTCACTGCTTAGGACTGTAATGCTGGAGAATGTAGTAATGCTGGAGGAAGGTTACAGAGTAAGCTTCTCTATAGTTGAAAGAGACAGAAAACTAAAGAATCTGCAACCACCGCATAAATAAGCCACTTGACACCTTTAAAAGCTTCAACTTAATCTATTTTTGGAATAAAACTAGCATCTATGCTGACAGCTTTCATGCCAAGTTTCAGCTTGATGCAAATTTGAGAAATCCTGACTAAAAACTGCTAAATCTCAGGAGCACATAAACACTACCTGATCCTAACTGACATTCAAAACAGACAGTAGCTAAGCTGCAGTATTTATATAGTACACTACTTCATACTCTGAAAGATAAAAACTAATCTTCTTTAGACATGCTTTACCAAGTGTACAATTGGGTCACCTGAAAGGCTATTATAAATAGAACTACTTGGATAAATACAAATGACATAATTTGGCATCACTGTCTTGGGAAGGATCCTGTACTCCTGCAATGCTCTCCAGCAAACCAGGCACTTTTATACTCAATAACAGTAAATTCTGCAATACCAGCTGAAAACGTGGGAGACTGTGTGTATTGAGTTGAACCTGGCTGGATGCCAGACACCCTCCAAAACTCTATCACTCCCCTCCACAGCTGGACAGGGGAGAGAAAATATAACAAAGGGTTCATGGCTTGAGGATAAGGACAGAGGGAGATCACTCATCAAACACTGTCATGGGCAAAACAGATGCAAATTAGAGATATTAATTGAATTTATTACTAACAGAATCACAGCAGGATAATGAGAAGTAAAATAAGACCTTCAAAACACCCTTCTTCTCAGCTCCACCCCTTCCCACAGTGGAGCAGGAGAGTCTGGGAATGGGAGTTATGGTCAGTTCGTCACAGATTGTTTCTGCTGCTTCTCAGAGAGAGTAGTCCTTCCCCTGCTCCAGCATGTTTTCAACAAGTATTATAATTTCTACAGGGAACGAGTACAGCTATTTATTATCTCTTATTTATACTCAAATAGTGTTTTGTAATTTCAGGATTCTCTACTGCCTTACTGTGTGTACTCAGGAACTCCACTGAAGATGAAGGCTTTTGCAAAAAATATCAAAATATTTATGTTTCAAGGAGAATAAGTGCAGGAAAATTTTAAAGGAAAAACATTTATTGAAAGGTAATTCAGGAGAAAGTCAGATATATGAACCCTGTTATCTAGACCAATTCTTTGATTTTTTTAACATTTCTGCCCCTACAGTCAAGCACTGCAGTAGAATTTTCTTAATACAGGGATACTGTGTGGTGCAAGGACAGAGGAAGGATTATTAACCACTTGGTGCACATTTCCTGTGAAGATGAGAGAAGCAAAATAGAATTATTTGTTCATTCATTAGGTAAATTTAGTCACCATTACATTATTTATGTTTGCATTGCTCCTTTTATCCCACACAAACCATGGAGAGATTTCTGTGCTTTTTGGCAGACAAGGAGGTTTTACTAGAATAGATGCTGTTTAGGAAGGAACAAGTTTTGAGTGAGTATTTGAGTATTTATGTAAAAGAATCTAGACAGTATCCATAAAACACACTTTGATCTTACTTACTTACATTTGTGCTTTTTTTTTCAAAAGGCCCTTGACGAATACACTTATGCAACATTCACTGTGCACTGCCTGTAGCCACATGCCACTGGTGCAGGGTGTTTGAATGGCATCCATTTCACACCGTACAGGGATCCCTTTGGCCCCTATCTGTAAGTACTTTGGGTGCTTCTGGAAAATCACGTGTTGTGTCACTTGCTGCCTCTTGCTGGCACACAGAGAGCTTCTTGTCTGAGCCCACACTGACTGAAGAAATGTCCCGAAGCTGCCGCTTCCACCCAAACCTGCTGTGAAACCTCAGGTGTGTTCCTCAGAGGTATGAACATCAGTCTGTATGTGTGATGGGCCTCTAATGCCACTACAGAACAGAGTGCAGTCTTGTGGGGAGTTTTTCTCCCTTCTGTGATTTTGGTCTGTGGCATAGCACTGCAGGGTGTTCCTTGTCTTTACTCTCATAGCTACTCCGAGCAAGTTGCTGAAAAACAGCCAGTTGGTCTATAGCAGGAAATTTGCAGCTGATAGCAGTGGGGGAAAGTTAAGAAAATCTTGGGAAGGTGAAAGAGTTGGGTTTGAAACCGATGGTGTTTACAGGAGACGGGAGAGAGCCCTCCTATACTTTTAGAAAAAACTGGCTTTCTCAAACAACTTTCCCTGAGCAGGAAAGATGGGAAAGTAAAGCAGGCCTGGAAGAGGGAAGGCTGAGCCTAAGAAATCCAGGTTGCCACAGCACCCAACAGGCTCTGCTTGACCAGGTGCTGAGCTGGAGCATGTCAGTGACTGTGCTACAATTCTGCAGCTGGATCCAAACCAGGTGAGGATCCAGACTTTGGGACAGCTGTCCTCAGGGCTTGCTCTGCTGCAGGAACAGCACCACTAACACTTGTAGAGGTTCACTCTCCACTTTGGATTCCCCCAAGGTTTTAACCATAGATGAAACATAGAGGTGATTTATCTTACAGACCAGCCTGAGAAGTGTGGCAGGAAGCTTGCAGATTCATCATCAAGGACTGCTCCAATCAGTGGTAGGGTAGCATCTGCCTCAGCTGTCTGATTCTAGCTACCATCATACGTGTGTCAGAGGTCTTTCTTCCTTGAGAGATTCAGGACCTCCACAAATTCAGATGTCTCCTATTTGTAGAAGTTAGCCATTAGCAGGAAAGACAATTAGAGTTAGCTAGCCAAGATACTGAAAGAAGCAGGCACTGTACCCATCCCATTTAGACATTAAAAAGAAAATAGCACAGGCTGCATTAAAAATGTGAAAGTCTTGACAGTCTGCAAGCATCCAGATCTTAATCCTGCCCAAACCAACATATCAGGTTAATATTGTTTATACGATTTGCCCTAACCGTTTCAAGGATACTCATGCAAATCACTGTATACATGATCTTACCCCATATTTATTACCTTTAAAGCTCGAAATCTAGGTTTTTCCGCCCTGTCAGACAAGTTTGAGAGCTAATAAATAATTTCCAAACACCAGGAACCCCGAGTGCGATGCTTTCTCAGCGAGGCCGGCCCCTTCCCTGGAAAAGCCGCCGAGCCGGCGCTGGAGGGAGCTGCAGCCCCGGCTACCGCCGCCTCCGCCGGCACCTCCGTTCGCTCCCCAGCACCCCCTGCTCCTCCAGCTCCTCCCAGGAAAAGAGGATGAGCATATTGAAATTATTTAAATTGTAGTTCTCTCTGTCACTTCAGTTCAAGAACGCTGCCTTTTAAAGAAATCGGATTAGTTTGTTAACCACAAAGTAAGGGGAGACTTGTAAAAACATGCTAAACAAATGCTAATTCTGACAGTAGTTTACAATTTTATTGGTCACATGACAAAGGTACAGGAGCTACTTTCTGAATTAAACATTATTACCTCCACCTCATTTGAACCTTCTTTCGCATGACATATTTTTTCTTATTTCCAGTTTGAATAGAAATTGGATAAAATTTTGTGCCTAGTATCTGCCTCTATCTCATTTAAAAATAAATTCCGGATCAGATGTGACAAAAGTAGTGAGCTATCTCCCAGCCTTAATGTCTATCCCTTGCAATACCTTGGGGAAGACCATGCTACTGCTACATTCTGTTCAAGTGAAATTAAATGAAATTTAGATTGAATAACCAACACCAGCTTTCTAGTGAGAAGAAATGGAAACCTTAGTAAAGCTGAAAGGTCACTAAGTGAATGCTCTTCACTTGGTGAATTTTTCTCTTGCCATATCTTTCTTCCAATGTTTGCATAAACTGCATTATCACAGATAAAGAAATGGCTCTGAAAAAGCCATTGCATTTCTAAAAGACCTTTGGGTTCCATAGCAAGAGGTAATATAATATTCACCTTATTGAGGCAGACAAAAATGAGTTAATCACTAATCTAGAAGATAATCTATAGCTTAGGCACCAGAGTCCATAAGCTTTTTTCGTTTAGCTGCAACAGCTGTTACACTGCACCAGTGATGACAAGGAACCCAAAGAGAAAACATAATGATGCAAATAAGACAAAACCTCTGATTCCTTCTTCCTACTCTGTACTAGGAATGCCCAAGCTGGATGCATCCCATCTGGTGGTGTACCTTCAATCAAACATTTGCTATTTGCCAAAGAGAAAGATATAATTGTCTGCCAAGACAACCTAACTTGCATGTAAGTGCTTCAGATCATTAACATTTTTTTTTTATAAATGTTTATAATTTCATTTTTTAAATGAGACTTTTCAAGTACTGGGGGATAGCCAAAGGGTAAGCAAGAGCAATAGATTCATCTAATGTTAGTCATAAGGGAAATAACATGGATTAGCTTAGGAGGGTTTGACTGTACCTTGCATATGTGCTTCTGGAATAAAAGGCGCTTTTCTCTCTTGCAAATGAAGGCATATGATCCAGAGACTAAAACAGTAAGCCAAGTTCAAGGTTGACATATTTTCAAACTTGCAGCAAGAATAACAAATATAAATGGACTAGCTTATTAGCAACAGTAGATGGATTCACAGTCATTTGGACTCTTTTGGGCAGAATTTTTCAAATTTATACCTTCAACTTCGAAGTTCAACTTTGAGGGAAACAAGTGGCTGCAAGAAGGGGAGGTTGGACAAGACTGGGGTCATCCCCTACAAGCTCTGAGGTTGTGCAGTCTGAGAATAATAATGACTTTTGAGCAAATGTGAACTTCCATCTTCCCTAAAGTATGATAAGGGCAGGTGGCACAGGAGGGTACCACAGCTCAGGAGTTAGAGGGCGAGGGAGTCCAGAAGCTACAGTGTCTCTAATTTTTGTGATTCACATGGCAAGTGTGGTGAGTTCTCCAACTGAGTTGACAGAGTAACAGGTGGATTTCAGTGGCATCTTGCCTGAATTCTGCTGAAAGGTCACTGAGAAAGATGCTTCTTTGTAAAACATTTCCATTTCAATGCATCAGATCTTTCTGTTGAAACAGAATGTTTTGCTGAAAACCTGTTGTGTTGGAAAACTCCCAGCCATTTCTTTTCTCCTACTCCCATAGAGAGGAAATGGGCTGTCTCCAGCCTTTGCTTCCTCTTTTGATGTTTCAGCCATCCTGTGCTTCCATTTGTGCCCACTCAGGGTCCATCTCACAAAGCACACATCTCTTAAATGTGTGCTTAATTATTTTGTACTGGGAAGTGTATTAGTTCTTCAAAAGGTATAAAGAGAAGGAAACAGTACTACTCCATAAGAAAGACACAGTACAGATGTGTGATGGACACACATGAATTTTGCCATTCAGCAACTGAAAATTCTGCCTATATTTTCTGAAGGACACATGTCATTTCAATTCCTGAAATACCAGTTAGCACTAGAGATGTTTGACACCATTTGATTGCCTACAGTAGTAAACCATTTGAGGATCAGGGAAAATCCCATAACAGCCCAAACCTATCCCCTAATGTTACTGAATTAAACCAGGGGTGATTTTGGGTAGAGCTGAATTTGACTTTTGACTGCAGAGAAAAATGTGACATCCAATCAGTATTTGTCATGACAATACTCGGCAGGGAATTTAGCCCTTTTTATTTTTTACATTTGTGTGTCACTCCCAAATGCCAGTCTGTGAGTGTATCTATTACTTGTAAGCATTTAGTAATCATTTGTGACCAAATGTTAGCATTTGGTTTGGTTCCATCTGTCATTCCTAGCTGCAGTCTGTGCCTGGCCACGTCATTGCACAGAGATGTGCCAGCGACTTTTCCCCCTTCCTGACAACTCAAACTCTTTGGCTAGAAGAGATATATTTGTGAAGCATTTTAAAACGAGGTGTAAAGAAGGTCTTATTCCAGTTGAAAGGGTCAACATCCTGCTGAGGCAGGGCTGTTCTTCCATAAGTACAAGAAAATCTGTTCAGGGTCACATCCTGCCTATGTCCCCCACAGTTATTCAGGGGTGATACTGCAGTGTGCATTGTTTATCTGAGCCAGCAGCATGGTGTGCCAGCATGGGGTCGAGTGAGACTGCAAACTCCTCCGGGAACAGCAAGAACTACAGACCCAGGCAACGTGTACTTGGGCATGAGCAACAGTTTTCAGTTTAACTTTACCTTTGCCCCTTTCACCAAAAAATTCAGTGAAGTAGCTGGCACCATGTGATCTAAGATTTTTAAGCAGCTTACAAGAGATGTAAAATCAAGGAAAGTGTCCTTCGAAATGGAGGCATTGAGTGTGTTTGGCCCTTTGTAAAGGTTCCCAGGCCATCTGGCCAACAAATTCATGAAGTCTATAGAATGGCAGTTGAATACTTACGTTTAGTTTTGAAAATTGTGTATGTGGCATATCCCACAAATCTTACAGCTGAAATGTCTTTATCCTGTTTTGTGACTGCTCCATTGCCCACTACCCCAGTTCATCACTTTGGCAACAAATTACTGCAGGGTCTACATGCATCACCTCATTACATACAGCACTGCTGCTCCCAGCTAGCATCCATCCATGCCAGAAAACTGAAACCCAATTTAGACATGTCTTTCCCAGCTGTGGTTATATATTTGACTGCCTTGTGAGTCTATGAATGATATTGAAATACCTTTAGTTTCAAAGCCTGGGCACCAGATATATACTACATTAGTTAGAAGTAAGAAAATGTGTTTGCTTGTTCAGTATATGGTAATTTTGCTCTCTTACAAAAATAGGAAGAGATTTTTTGTGCCTATTTTCATAATTGTCATGAGTGAAAATATTCATCTGAATTAGTTTAGTTCAATAGAGCACTTCAGCTTCAAATAGCACAGGAAAGCATGGACAATAGAAGTTGATATCTTTGATGTTGCATGAGCTTTTTTGTGAGATAATCTTGGTAGAAAACTATTTCAGTGTTTTTGACACTGTCAAAAATCAGGCCTTTATAGCTCAATGGAACTGAAAAAAAATGAATTTGTTTCTATACTTGCCTTTCTACATTTAATTTTTTCTTTCTTTCATCTCTCTTTGCAGCTCAAGGGAGTAAATCCTTCTATGTTTCAAGCTGGCACAGCTCCACAAAACAGTTATGCCAATTATTTCTAGCCAGGGAAATAATACTTACCACTAGGTGTAAAGCTGCTTGTACTGAAGCTGTTGAAATTACTATCATTATGTTATTTCTTGGCATGGAAAGGAAAAAGATGAGTGAGTGTTTGGGGGGCTTTGTTTAAGTGCAACAGGCCGCTTATTCATGCAAACTGCTGAAAGCCACCGGGAAGTAAGCACAGCGAGGAGGGTGAACTTCTTGGAAAACCAGATCTTATATTTAACTTGGTAAGGAGACAAAGACATTTCTTAATGAAACCTAAAAAGCCTCCAGATCTGCCAGTTCCTTCAGAAAGGAAAAGCCTTTCTCAATGTGTTAGATTAACACTGCAGTACTTATTGTGCTGTTGCTTTTATGACTCTTACAGAAATCTTTCCCACACCTCCTGCAGGAGCTACTTGTGTAGTGCCAATGCTCAGAAAAACCATCACATGGTTTTCCTCCACCTGAAAAATGATTTTGAATATTTGTTTTGTTTCACATGGTCTGTAATGCTATTCACACTCTGTTCTTGAAGCTGGGAGAAAAACTCTTCTTCAGACAAAAAATTAGAGGGGTCTGAAGGAAACTTTAAAGAGTTTGAAGAGCTTAAACTGGATGTAGGTTGGGGTACACAACATTGTCCCCCTCTCATGCAGCAGGGCTCCTGCAGCTGCATATACTGGGCCAAGTTGCATCAGTACTTCATAGCCAGTGTTACATCTGGTCTAGATGTTGTATTGCAACCAGGTCAACACAGCACCTCTTCTGAAGATGGTATTTCTTCACAAGCTTACAGCAAAGCTCCAGCACAGCCAGGGAGCTGCACTGAGGCTCCGACAGCAGGTACTGCCTCAGGCTGCCCGAGACGTGCCCAAACGGAGGGCCAGGAGCCACACTGCACACCCCTGGCACCGCTCTGGCTTTGCCATCAGAGACAAGACCACGCTCACACATTCATTACACTTCATTCCTCATAACACAGCACAGCCCTTCGCAGTCCACAATACGATATGGTGGGGATGGTCTTATTTGGTCTAAGGTTGGACTTGATCATCTCGAAGGGCTTTTTCAACTTTAATGATTCGACCATTTCTGTATTTTCTCCTTGGAGCGTGACCCGAAGCAGCGAGGAATGTGTCATGGGGCGACAGCGTGGTGTGAGGGGAGCCACTGCCAGCACGGCCTCACCGCGGTGTGAGGGGAGCCACTGCCAGCACGGCNGGTGTGAGGGGAGCCACTGCCAGCACGGCCTCACCGCGGTGTGAGGGGAGCCACTGCCAGCACGGCTCCAGAGCGGTGTGAGGGGAGCCAGTGCCAGCGCGGCTCCAGAGCGGTGTGAGGGGAGCCAGTGCCAGCGCGGCTCCAGAGCGGTGTGAGGGGAGCCAGTGCCAGCGCGGCCTGTGCCGGCGGAGCAGCACCTGGCACCACCGGGCGTGACGGAGGCGCGGTCGTGCCTACCGGTATCCGCCCCGAGGGCCCTTCACGCAGCTGTATATTTAGAGATATTTATACATTTCTTCATTTTTAATATATATTTTTATGTATGTTTATTCTTGATTATATTTGCTTATTACTCGTCTATTTCCTCGTGGCCACTCCCGGATCGCGGCAATGCCCCACAGCCGGCCCGGCACCCTTTGCCAGGGCGGCTGCGCGGGGCCAGCCGCAGCCCCGCGCCGGTTCCTGCGCCGTGTCCTCCGCTCCCCCCGGCCGCCAGGCGCGTTTCCACGAGCCGCCCATGAGCAGCATGGCGGCGGCGGCGGCCCCTCCCGCTGCCCGCGGTCTGTAGGTGGCGCGGCGGCCGAGGGCGCTCCCGGGCAGCGGCTCCGGCGGCGCCTCCGGCGGCGCCTCCGCTGCGCCGCGTCCCGCGCTCCCCCTGCTCGCCGGGGCCGCGGCGGGGGCGGCCGGGCTGCGCTGCGCTGCGCTCCGCCCCGCCGTGCGGGGGTGTCTGGGCGCCCGGGAGCAGCACGGCTGCTGCAGTGCCGCGGCGGCCGAGCGGAGCGGCGGAGCTGAGGTTGCCCGCGGGGGCTCCTCGAAGGGAGGAGAAGAGGAAGCGCGGGGTCGCGGGTGCCGACGGCACTGAGAGGCTGCCGCGAGCAGAGAGGCGGCCGGGAGCGGGACCATGTCGCTGCAGAGCCCCCCAGCTGCCGCCGAGCTGTCCCCCGGCCCCGGCGAGGGGCATCCGCCGGGCGCGGAGCTGAGCCAGGGCAGCGCCGCGGCCCCGTCAGCCGAGGAGGGTGGCGGGGAGGAGGAAGAAGAGGAAGAAGGGGAGAAGGAGAAGGAAAAGGAAAAAGAAAAAGAAAAGGAGCGAGAGAAATTGTCGCCCATCCCGTCGGCGTCCACCGCGGCTGCCGGGGTAGGTCCCGTCAGCGCCCGGGCAGCCGCCCGCGGGCCCGCCCGTGTCGCTCCGTTTTCATTTGCTGTGTTTGCCGCTTTATTGGGGAGGAGAAAGGGAAGGGGGAAGCATCGTCTTCATTTTCGTTCATGTTCCTTTCCGCTGAGAGGTTTTCATTCAAGTTTCTTAAAAATAACAAGTGCATCTGTAAGCAATGACATAATGAAGCTATAAATTCTCCATCCACTTATAGTTAACATTTTACAACGGTCTGCTCTGTCGGGTTAGTCATGACTGAGGATTTGCAGCATTGTGAATGTTCATTAAGGGTTCTCGGGGGTGGAGGGTTTCAGCTCTAATGCACTTAATGGCAAGAGAGGTAGCTGGGAAATACTTCTGTATTTTTAACTTTTTCTTTAAAAAATTTTTTCCGACTTCTTTTGTTGAAGCAAAGCTCACAGAACATTTGGATGTAATGATGAATGAACTAATTCACGGAAAAAATGGGGAAAGGATATTTGCTAGAATAACTTCATTTAAGAAATCTTTTTTGGTTTTTAATTATACCAGAGTTGTGCTTTTCTTTATGCTGACCGTACAATATTACAGAACGTAAAATTTTCCTGGCATGAGTTGGATATCTTACATAGCTTAACATTAGAACTTCTGGTAAGCTACTTCAGTCCAACAACAGAAATGTTAGTAATCTTGTAGTAATACACTCAGGAGATTTTAGTTCAGCAGTTCTGAACTTATTAGAATTATCATTTAAATTATCATTTAATTATCATTTATTTAAATTCATAATTTGAATTTAGAAGATTGTGCATATAATATTTATGACTGTCAGGAAATAATTGTGATGTGAAACTCAGTGATTGTATGCAAACTGCAAACTTCTTGGAGCAATTCTGCCAATTTTGTGTTTTGCCTAAATGTTCCAACCTTCTGAAAGACTTTCAGCTTTGTAAATCTGTCAGAATGTGCAAGAATATTTTTATTCTCATGATTCAAATACCGATTTGGTGGGAGAAGTCTCTAATGGACGAGTGCCCAGGAGTTATTTTTACCTTTGAATATATCCATCTTAGACTTTGAATGGCAAATGCCAGCCCTTAGACTAAAGATACAAATATCTAAAGTGGCCTAAAATGTATCAGGCTTAGCTGAGCTAATGAAAAATGTGTGGCCCTGGATGGTCATGTAGAATTCCAACTAAAAGAACCAGGAGAACTTCTTTGTAGCTGGACATCCGCTATGTACCTCTGAAGTGTCACCGACAGGCGGAAGCTGTACAAACGGACCTGCTGCAGAGCAGCTCAGACCTGACTGGGGGTGTTTGTGTGTCAAGTGCAGGGCGGGGTTTGAATTTACCGAGAGCCTAATATGGGGTTCAATAGCATGTTAGGGGGTGAGAAAGAGTTTTGTGGAGAGATGTCATAGACTGTCACCAAAGGGGGGTGATAGTTTGGGTGTCAGCATTCAGATTTTAGGAAGAAACTGTGGAAAGCTAAGTAATTTGCTCCCTAATAAATAGGGACTTCTGTAAAGCAAAAACAGTCCAAAGTTACACCTTTCAAGCTAAAAATGGAAGGGAAAATCCTGCTTCTTGTGCAGCCTGTTGCACTGCCAGATGCCTATTGGAAATCTGAGTGTCCTTCATGTCTTCTTGCACAGGAAAGCTCTTTTCCTCCTCACTAGTCTTTGCTTGCCATATACATAATGGTCTCGATTAAGCAATGTTAAGGCTAACACTGGATTTTCAAGAAACTCTTCTAGATGATCTTTTGTCTCTTCCAATAAAGAAGTCTGTGTGTCCTTCTTGCAAACATTTTGACTTGTTTTCACTATTTCATTTAACTTCAATAATGAAAAACACAGTTTTATAGAGTGTAATGCTAGTACCTCTCCAGTCTTATGGAGGGCTTAATGCTTTGGAAAACTTCCTCTAAGAAGCCAGGGGAGTTGTAGGTTATTAATATGATCTTAAAACAGGACTAAAGATTACTTTGATCCACTAACTCCCTCTAAGCATATTCATTCCTTTTGTTGGGTGAGAGGGGAATGGTGGATGTTCAGTTTTCTGATTGTCAAGTCATAGGCTCTAAAAGCTTAGTGACCTCCTACAAAATTTTTAAGTATGACATGGTGCTCTGCACTTGGCTAAGATTACACCCTTAGGGGTTGTCAGAATTTCTCATTAATGAGCATAAAGTTTCCCTCTAGGGCCTCTCAGTAGAGCTTTTGTCCATGTTTGTCTAATATTGTTGTAACTGTGCTTGAAACAGGATGATGGAGTTAAAGAGAGCATGCAGCTTTTGTTCTTTATGATCACTACTGAGGGAGGTGTCAGTAAGGAGAAAGTTTTCAAAAAACTGTTCACCTATAGTATTTCAGTGGCATGGCTGGAGTAAAACCTAGGAAGCTAAGTCTGTCCAAAAGGCTGTCACAATAATTTATTTAACAAAAACTTCTTTGTTCAATTATCTCTTCTATCTATTCCCTATTAATCACAATTAGACTAGCCTGTGCTTCAGAGCTTTTCTGCCTGAAGCACACATTTTGTGACAGAGAAGATTAGCCTCAGATCTGGATTTGTTTAAAGTTATTTTTCAGCCACTAATGTTTGTCCAGGGTCTGTTTTTCTGCAGGCACATGCCAAGCAATTTTTAAGAATCATCTTAATGATATTTCAAAGGTTATAGACTACAAAGAAATATCAATCTGAAAATTACACTGGTAATTACATTTTATTTTGGAATGTTTGTTGCCTATAAGGAATTTGAAACTAGAAATTGAAATTTGATAAGAATACCCATTTTAGAAGTTGAAATCTGATATTTTAAAAGCCAGAAGCCTGATAATTGTTCAAATTTACAATTTAGGGAGTTACGAGCCATAGAAAAATAGCTGTATGTGCCACAGTTATTTAAAATTCCTGGCAGCATACCAGCTTATGTACACTGTGGTGTGGTAGGTTTATAGACTGTCTTGTTACCATTCTGGTGGTTTTTCAGGATGTTGTGATGGAAGTGCTTTTCTTAGAACTCTAACTGCATGTCTTAGTCCAAATGTGTTTCTGTTAAGGGGAAAGGGAGATGTACTGGTTCAAAAATTTTGATATGCTATTACACTAATTATTCTAGAACATGTATTATTATTTACAGAATTCAAGTTTTGATTTGTCTGGAAACCTTTTTCTAACTGAGAGTACAGATGCCAGATATCAGGAAAGTGAGTCTTTAGGTTACTGTGAGGTTGAAAATCATGATGTGCAGGAAGTGTGTATATATTTTTTTAGTCAATATTCCTTCTCCTGATATCAGTTGATGACTTGAAAATATTAATCATGAGACTTATGCCATCTTGGGCAAGCCTCTTAACCTCACCTATGCTTTGCAAATTCTGCAAATTCTGTAAACTTAATACTGTAGTACTGTAACTGCTTATTATTTATGTAATTTA
Source organism: Parus major (assembly GCF_001522545.3). Lineage (NCBI taxonomy): Eukaryota > Metazoa > Chordata > Aves > Passeriformes > Paridae > Parus > Parus major. Next base: position 15,245,230 of record NC_031775.1, read on the forward strand.
TAACTGTAACTATATCTAGTAGCACCCAGTGCTGATTTGCCAAACAGACTAATTGACACAATCCTTTGAAAGTCTGATGTGTGATTTCACTTCTGTTTGCTGTTAGAACACAGCTCTCAACACTTAGCAGAGACTTGAACAGGCTCCTTGGTGACAGCATGTGCAGGTGCTCAAGCAGAGAATCTTTTAGCACTTTGTTAGCCAAGGTTTTTTGGCCAGCCTTTCTTCAGTGGCAGCAGATGCTGACCATTCTGAATCATTAGGGAGTTTTGCCCAGGTAGTTAGTAGTGAAATTTTTTCAGCAGGTTAGAGTTTTTGGCCCTACATTTCAAGTTTTGGGAAATTTGTCTAAACTACTTGCATATATTAGGGCTATTTGGAAAAAGGCATATGTGACACTTTCTTCTGTTTAATCTGAGCTGGATATAGTGATAAGTATAAAAGTAGGCATTAGGATGCAGAAAGCTAGAATACCATTGACAGCATCTTAATTGTATTGTGTTTTCCTCACAGTAATCCAAGGATATCTTTGTATCCTGCAAATTAATGCTTGGGTTTTTTTATGTAATGGAAAGGAACTTTATGGTACCTCACAAACTTGCAGAATCGTTATTTATGTCTTATTCGGTTATTACCAGTCTGATTTCAAGATAAAAGATATTTAAGAATTCTGTGTAATACCTCACTAGGAAGATTACTCTAGCAGTAATGTATTAGCCCTTTAGAGCTTACTGTCATGTTAATTACAGGGGTTGGAGGATGGAGCCAAAAATCAGTTTTCCACTTTCAGCAATTTCATCACAACTATCAACCAAAAGAAAGAAGGCATTGGAAACAGAAATTCCCCTACACAACTTGTTATACCCAACATCAAAAATGGTAAGAGAAAAAAGACCTGTGTTACTTAGTTACCGAGTTTAGAAGGTGCTCCATTTTCTGCCAGTATTTGTATTGTAGTAGTGCCAGAAAATCTAAAAATCTAGATTTCATTAAATTATTCTGTGTTGTATGTTGTACAGACAGTGATATATGATAGCCCATCCTCAGCAGAGGTTGTGTCATAGAGACAAGTTGGATAAGGAAAAACAAATAGACCTGGAGGATGAAATAATCATCTGAAGTTTTAAACAAAGGTACTGATTTTTCAGATTATCTGCAGATATTCTTTGTCTAGCTACAATCAAGCAACTGTCTCTAGAAATCGTCAGAAGTTTGGAGAAAATCATTTTATTGCCATCTGAAGGATGGTGGGAATGAGACAAGTATAAGGCTTTTAAATGAGACAGTTGCTGAGAGATATTTTTCAGTGAAGATGAAGAAAAAATGATATGCACAGGCAACAATTGGTAAGTTTTGAAGAACTTTATAAGTGAGAAGGAAGTTTGTGGTATGATGAGGTAACAATACTTGATGAAAAGAAAGTAAGTGTAGTGGCTCTGTATTCAGTATGGTAGGCTAGAATCATGAAGCCTAGATGAGATGATGTTGTGGTTAGACCTGGAATTTTTATTAGGCTTTTGGGCTAGGAATTTCAGTAATTTGGGACTTTTTGTAGAAGACTGTGCAGACATTTTTCAGCTTTGTATTGATCTTGTCTCTGAGCAAGTCCTCTTCAGGCTTATTCTGCTGTGGTTCACTAAGTCTTTATAGTACTTATAGTGAATTTGAGGCAAGAAAGAGACTGCACTGAGAGATCCTCAATAGTGTGACTTTGAAACAAAACTGTTGACAAGTGTTGTCAGTTTCAAAGTTGTGCAGGAAAATGGTGGTTTATAACTTGCAGCATTAGATTCTTACTAAAATAATATTTTATTAGTCCTATTAGCTATACTGTATTATGCAGCTATACTGTACTGTACAGCTATACTGCAAAACTAATAGTCAGTGTAAGACTTTTTTTTTTTCCAAGCAGTTTTTGTTATGGGCTAGAGAGGTGCTTTCCACTTCCAAAACAAGGGCAATCACTCAGGCAGAATTTTTTTTCTTAGTTCAAATTGCTTTGCACTAAACAAAGGAAACCCCAGTGGCTGGAGATGGCCAGTAAAGAATTCTCTCACTATGGCATAACATACCAAAATCTTCTTTTCCCCTGACCCCCCTCCCTCCCCTTTCTTTTAGTGCTTGGCAAGAATGAAAAACTCTAATCACCACCCTCTTGAAGTGCTCTCAATTCTGCTGCAAATAGTGCTGTCCCAGTTGTAATTACTGCCTCATGAGTACTTAGTTTATTTTCACCACTCTAATTCTTGGCAATATTTATTATAATCAAGGTTATATTCTTGAAACAGAGCTCAGTGTGTAAAATCGAGCAGATGCTGTAGTAGTTTCAGCATCAGAGTAACCTGCCTATGTAAAACCAAGGTATTTTTAATAACAGTCAAAGGTGTTATTCCAAATATTTTGAGGCAGTATGTTTATTCTGTGAAGAAATGAACAACTTAAACAAATTTGTTGATTAAAAATGCTGCTTTTGCTAAGCTGGCATTGAGGAATAATGCTTGGTTTGTATTTTGGTGTTTGATTTTTTTTGCACATGTGCTGTCTTTATATATGTGCTGTCTCTGAACATGTGTACACATGTAGCTATATATATAGGTGCATATACAAGTAATGCTTCAGGCTCAGGTTCAAAGAACATTACTTTCATTGAAAACAACAGTGTGGAAAAGCTAATGCTGGTAAATACAGCATGAAAAGCAGGGGGATGTTTGTGTGCACATAGCTGCCACATATAGTGAGTCCTCTAATGTAACAATTTATTTACATTAGAATTAAAAAATTAAAAAAAATTATTTTTTTTAATGTCTGGTATAAAATTTATATACTAAATAGATTCTTTTAGTTATTTTCTAATGTTACAAATAGTAGGTTTTGTTTGCTTTATCTTCTTTGAAAATCTTCATTGGCCAGCAGCTGCGCTGGTCACAATGAAAATAATTGCAGTATTCATTTGCCAAGAACTTCCCTGGACTACTCAGTTCTGCTTTGTATCGATGAAATTTTCTTAACCAAAGTTTTTGATTGTTCCTTAAGCAGTCATGAATTGCTGAATTTTTTTACTTGATGTAACTGGGCAAGAAGCCAGAAATTACTGTTTTTTCTTGTCTTGTTATATTGTGTTATTGCTGTTTATCAACTCAATACATAGAGTTTCTCATTTCTACTCAATGAAACTCGAGTGACAGGTCTTAATTAGTATTCTTTACTGGCAGAAGAGCAAATACATCTATGTACAAATAAACTTGAATGATGACAAAACATACTGAAGCTGACCATATGTGTTAAAGATACTATTAAAAATTAATTTTGGTATATGTAAATTAAATTGCATATATTTCAGAGAAAATAGCATTGCTGACAGGGTGCAAGTTACCAGCTTAGCACCTAGAGCCTCAATTTACTGAATCAAGAAGCAGTGTCTGCCAGCAGATCTCTTCTACAGATGTAAAAGGAATATTTTCCTCATTTCAGTGTATTCAGCTGGTTATAACTGAATGTTTAATCCATTTAAAATTGAGAAGACAGAATGAGAGTTAAATCAAAAAGCTTGTTATTCTCAGAGTATAAAAATAAGACAAATTCTTAGATTTTTTAAAGTCAATCCATCCTGCTTTCAGAGAATGATGTTCAATAGCAGAATGATTTTTTGGCACCTTGGCTTGGATTAATTTATTATCTGTGTGTCTGCTTTGTTTTTTGCAATTACTACTCTTATCTTAAAATAGTCAAAATTCCAGCTTTGAGAATGGACTAGGTTCCATATCAGTAATCAATGCCATTCTCTGGGGATTGAGAGCAGTTCTGATCTGCTATCTCATGAATGGTGTCTGAGTTAAGTCACAGTGATAGTGTCTCTGTCATGAGCATGACTGAAAAAAAATCTGCTTTTGGATTCATGGCACTTTTTTAGCATATGTTTTTTCCTGCTGTGATAAATGGAGTAGGCAGCAGTGTAGTGATACTACTTTAATGTTTAGTTAATTAAAGAAAAACAAATCTTCAAAAAGGCATAGAGGGGGTCTTAGACAATTCATAGAGCATTTTCATTAAATATGTATGACTTTTGAGGACACTGTTATTTTATGTAGTGTCTTTTATCTGAAACATATGTCACAATTCATGTAAATACTTTTTAAAATGAGCAGCATAAATCAGACTGTAAGAGTGTTTGAGGATGTTTGTGAAGACACTGTCAAAATGATTATTGGAAATGCAGTGGAAATATTTTTTCATGTCTTGGGTGAGCTTACCTTGGCTGACTGCCATACACCCACCAAACTGCTCTATGGCTTCCCCTCCTCAACAGGACATGTGGAGAAAATAAGATAAAAGAGCTCATGGGTTGAGATAAAGACTGGGAGTACACTTTCCAATTATTGTCATAGGCAGAATAGACTTGAGGATATTAATTTATTGCCAGTTAGAAAACAGAAACAAAACTCAAAACACCTTCCCCTTCTGTGCTTACTACACTTTCCCTTGTTCTCAGCTTTCTCTGCCAGCAGCCTGATCAGGGATGGGCTCTCCACTGGCTGCAGGAGAATCTCTGCTCCAGACCCTGGAGCACCTCTTCCTTCTCAATCTTTTCCACTCATGTGGGTATCTGTAGGGTAGTTTCTTTCTTTTTTTTTTCCTTCCTTCCTTTTTTTTTTTTTTTTAATCTCTTTTCTCTCTCAGCTGCTGTACAGTTTTTTTATCCTTTCCTAAATATATTGACATGGTGTGGTACCAGTGTCACTGCTGGGCTCAGCTTTGGAGCTGTTGGACAGAGGCAGCCTCTTCTCCCCTCTCACAGTTGCTGCACTGTTGCCAAGCCTTGCCATGCTAATCTGATCAAATATTCTCAGATCAAATAGAAAGGAAGTGGTAGAATAGAAAGACCTTGGCAAAGCATTGCCAGTTGTACTGGAATAGGCAGCCAAATTTATTGAGAATAAGTGTTCAAAGATGTTTCTGTTTCACTACTAATTCTCTGTAAGAAAAAAAAAAAATTGCCTTTCCCATTTAGTGTTTTGGAGAGATTCTTTATGGAAGCTGTAGATGATCCACAGTCATCTCTAGCTAAAGTTCCGTATCACAGTGTAGAAAAATGGATGTCTTGTCCTTGTATGATAGTTGGACTTCAGTATGGTTGTGCATGAGATTTTTCTTCACTGTAAGGAGCACCAGTATTGCAGTTTGTATATTAGATATTTACACTCTATATTGGAAATACAATAATGGGTGACACTGCTATTTTTATTAGTTAGCCAATTTTTCCATCATATCTGCATGTGTGTATGGTAAGAAAAATACCGTTTTAAAGAATTAGAATCAAACACTTGGAGTTTCCTTTTTTTCCCAGTACCAATTTATTTGTGTTAGATGCATTGTATTTACTCTTCTTTACCTTTCTATTAAGGAAAAGACCTACCACCTCTTTGCCTCGATGTACGGCAAAAGCAGCGCATGTCTATAGATATGTTGCCCCAAGAACTGAAAGCACCATTTCCTCCTGAACCTTCCCTTCCAATTCGAACCAAAACTGTGAAAGATTTTCAGTAAGTTATGCTGGTGTTCCTAGAAGTTTGCTTTCTTCCTTTCTTTGGAATTCTTTTCATTTTTACCTAATGCATACATTTGATTTTGTTAATCTTAAATAAGGAAACAGTTTTAGTAAGACTGGCAAGGAGTTAGTCTGGTTATGATGGTGGGATTGATAACTCTGTTACAGTGAAAACTATCAAAATATTTTTTCTAGCTTGAAATGTTGTTCCATACAGAAAATGGCAAAGCATATACTTCAGAATTAGGAATGCAATGAATGTTTGGTTTTGGAAAAAAATATGTATGGCTTTTTGTAAGCTGGCAAATCCCTTTCAAGTCTTAGGTATTTTGGTTATACTGGCAATTATTTATCTCTTCCACGTTTGAAATTTTGTGCTTCCAGGGAGGAAAAGGAAGAAAATAATTTTTTGATTATTCAGTGCATATTTGGTGGGAAAGAAAAAGAGGTATAAAGGAAAATTTGCAAAGAGATGATCCTTTGCTGGTATTCAGATGATTCAAAGAGCTGATTCAGATCTTTGTATCTATTGATTATTGCCTCTAGACAGCCTGTGGCAGTGTTTGTAAAGTGCTCCTTCCTTATATCTAATCTTAAGCCTCCTGCAGGTTAAAGCCTTTAGCCCTTATGCTGTCCATTTGAATCCCCAGCTGTGAGCCCCTACCACCTCTCCATTTCCCCTCTCCCACGGCTGCCATCCTCCAGGCAGTGCTAGGTCCTTCTCAGTTGGATTTGGCAGCTGCTCCCTGCACTGAGCTGGGTTTGGATTTCACCATGCTGAGGATTTCTTGCATAGCCTGAGGCAAAGTGAGAGGAAGCAGCTTCCAGGGGAAGGCCTTGCACAAGTCCAGGTAGATGATATCATTCTTCCATCACCCACCAGCACTGTAACCCTACTGTAGAAGGCCACCAAATTGGCAGGCACAATTTGCCCTTATTGAAGCCACGTTGACTGTCACCAGTGATCACCTTGTCATGTGCCTAAGATTAAGTTCTATTTGAAAAATTTCAAAAGAAATAAAATTTTGAGGAAATTCTACTGAATTTGAGTAGTTTAGGAGACCTCATGCTTAAATTTCTCTGAGAAACTTCATCATGTCAGTGTAGCTGCAGCTTAATTCTGTTCTGTTCTGCTAATTATTTGTCCTAACACACTGAACTGTGACATTGTGAATTAACATTTTGAATAAGACATTGCTCAGGTGTATCAAACACAAACTATGCTTTTGTTCTCTTATAATACCATGATCTTTAAATGACAAGGAAGAGGTTAGAAAGATACAGATATTATACTTGTCTGTCTTCTAATTAAGTGCTTAGCGAGAAAAGCTTAAAGTTACAGTGCATCTTAAAATCTAAGTGGCTGGAAAGATCAAAGCATTACCAGTATTTGAATGTATTTTCTCTAGGGATGATATGGAAAAGTCGAAGGCATCGGGAGATTGGAAAGCTGTACATAATTTTTATTCTACAACTTTTGATTCTTTCTTGGAGATAAATGCTGCATTTAAGGTAGAAAATAATTCCTAATACTGTTTAGTAATTACAATTCTTTGTATCTTCAAAATGTTTCCAAAAATATCTGTTGAAGTCTTTCAGCCAGGTATTCAAGGCCACTAAGATAATTTTGTAATGATCTCACCTGCCTTTTGTAGACAATCTATTATTGCATTGATTTATTGATTCCACTTCAAGGAATTGTATTTCAAGTTTGTGGAGCTTTGAAATTCCAGTATGTTGTTTGTTTGTGTGACACTGTGACTGTGTTGATACTTTCTACACAAATTACAGTTTCAAAGCCTCCAAGCTAATGCGGAGGTCCAGGAAAATCTGGAAACAGAAATTTCCTATCCCTAAAAAAACCTGTGGTATGGGCTCTGTTATAGCTGTTCACGTGTTAAGGTGGCATACTTGGTTTTCCTAAGGAACAGTTATATTTGTGTTTTTGAGTTCATGCTAAATTATTATTTCCTGCCTATTACAAAGCAAAATGTGCTTATTATATGGATATATATGTGCTTATAATATGGATAGTAAAGCCTGAGCCTGGATGAATTAACCCATGACCTTTAGTTATTTAACAAATATTGAATGCTTAAAATTTTCTTGCCTTTGTCTGATAATGGATCAACAACAAAGTTGAAAGATGAAAACTCAATGTAATTCATTATTTGAAACCCTCTTACATTTTTAAAATAGAATGACAGCATGAATATGTATAGGATTACTATTGTTTTGCTCTGTCTTTAACATACGAATTAAAGAAACCTGTATTCTTACATTTTGATGAGAAAAATACTTATATCTGAAAAAGTTTTCCTAAGCTTGCTGTTAAACTTACATTTTCAAAGATAGTTATAAAATATTCAAAATGCTCCATGTATTATCTAACTTACAGAAAGATACCAATTCTCCATTTAATACCATTGAGGACTCTGGAATTGATGCAAAATTTGTGAATGTTGTCTATGATGCCTTATTAAATACTGTAAGTAGAAAAAAAGGATTCATGTTTTATACCATTTATACCAAATTTTTTTCCCAGATAGGCATGATTTCTGAAGAATCTCTCAAAACATACTTTAGATGATCCCACGAGAATTGTCACAGAATCATGACAGCTGCTCTAGTAAAAGAGGAGGAAATTTTTCCTAGTAGCAAAGCATAGTTTATATTATGGTAGTTCTTAAAGACTGCATACCTTAGAGATATTACATTACTGTGATGGGACTGCATGGTGGGAAATAAAGAAAATGTGAGGATGGGGATAGTAAAAAAGTAGGCCCTGTGTCTAGTATACAAAGGACAGGAGTAGTTTAGAGATTATATTTACAGGGTTTAAGTGTTGAAAGGCACCTTTGGTGCAACCCCACACTCAGCTTATATGACTGTGAGGAAGGTATTTAGGAACTCAGCATCATAACACAAATCATTTCTTAGCTGTCTTGAAATGCAAGCAAAGTAAACTTGCTTGTTTGTACAATATCTTGTATTGGGTATGTATAATTACTTCATATATTATTTTTCCTCTCCTTTTTTTCATAGCCTCAAGATGTTCAGAAGTCAGTCCTAAAGGGAATAATTAATGGCCTACTACAAGAATGGACAGGGTAATTATAATAAATGTTTACATCAGTGCTGTGCCAGCAGTTAAATCTGCTATATGTTTTATCTTAATTATTTTAAGCAAAGAAAGAAAATGTGATGCACGTTATTTGGTACATAAGAACTTAATTCTTTTTGGCAAATCTGCTGAAATACATCTTCAACTCTGTAAGCTGGTATTGAACCTCTGAGAGGCAGATCCATAGCCAGCCATGCATTCCGTCACCAAATCTCAGCTGCTTGTTGCCAGGGCATTTCTTTGGACATCTTAATTGTGAGATGAATTAAGGAATTTAACAAGAGTAAAACTTACTCTCATTGTCCTCCCCCCAAAAGCCAGTAGGACAATTCCCTGACCCACAATTAGTTTCACAATACTGTTCATGTGTGGTAACACCACAGAAAGAGCAGTGCAGGATGCAGAAGGGGATAGCCCAAAAGGAGGAAGGACAAACATCTTAGCATGAAGTAATAGAAGTGAGAATGCATAGTGTAATTCCTAAAAAGACATTGCAAGAGACAGTGGCTTGTAACTCACATGTGACCCAGGTCTTGGCTACCCCTTTCTCCAACTTATACTGCTTTTTGTGCTTTTGCTGTATTTGTGGTTATGTAGAAGCCTTGATAAACATGAAAAAGTGCAGAGGCTGCAGCAGTAGAAGTGTATGAAGAATTCTTGCAGGAAATATCAAAGAGCAAATAATCTCCTTATGGTGACACTAGAGATAGACAATAATGCAGAATTCCCTATTGGGAACACTCCCAACTCTTCAATTCTGACCTTTTTCTGGCTTTCTGTCATACTTTAAAAAGACTGATAATAAATAGCCTGCTGCCTTCAGAGAATTGTCAGAATCTGTGAATGTCCTTTTCAGATTTTGAGAGCTGTTAAGATTCGGAAATATGGTACTCTATATATATATTAGCAAAGCAAAGTAAAATCATCCATGATTTCATGACTCTTAATGTCTGTAAATAAATGGATCCATATAGTTCTGTTTATTATTTCATTCGTTCATAGGCCACGAACAAAAGATGATCTTAGAGCATATTGTATACTTTTACAGGTAAGAAAAATACATTATTTTTATGTAAGTATGTCTGCTTAACTTCTAATCTATAAACCAGTATACTGTGCAAACAAGATAGTTTGTATAGCTGAGATACTTCACGCCAAATTACCTGTTGTAAGAGTATATTAAAATTGAAAAAGTGTAATGCATGATGAGAGTGGGAGCTCAGTTGAAGGCAGTTGATGGAAAAAGGTTGCATAGATTATAACTATGCACTAATAGACAAGTAATTGTTTCCTTTTATTTTATGGGTTAAAAGAATAAATATTTTACCTATTTATTTGTTCTTATTTTGTCCTTATTCCCAGATTTGCTTTATCAGAATGCTGTAACTTTGAAAGTTTCAGTATATGCACTTCCTGATATTGCTGTAACTTTCTCCAGTGTTGCATTTTATCCAGTGTGTCTGGCTGACTTTCTCCAGTCTATCTGACTGGTTACAATGTCTGATTTCTGTCTGTGGTCACCTATTACCTTTGCTGCTATAGTTGGCTTTCATTTGTAGCAGATTTCCCTTTTATATTTTGCTCGTGTACCTAACACCTCTTCACACAAGGAGCAGTTTCTGCTGTTATTTGAGAAAATCAAATGGCAATTTAATTTATTGATACAATCATTTTCTTCTCTGGAGTGGTATATACTAGCTGTGAATTAAAAAGAATATCTCCTGCTGAAACGAGGGAATGTGGGAACATGTGGAATAGAGGGAAAATTAGTTTGGATTGATATGGGACAGACATGAGCTATAAGAATTTGTATTACTGATACGAAAAGCGCATCACTTAGAGGAGTGTAGCTTGTGTTACAATGTAAAGAATAATCCAGAATATTGAGTACTGCCTTTGGGCTACCTGTGGGCTTTCTTTTGGGAAAAAAAACAAAAACATAGTCTTACAATACAGCGGTTGTGTATTTTTTATTTGGCTAGAAGTTGTGAGTTGTTTTTTCCCATAGTTTTTTCATTGTTGCAGCTATTTTGTGAACTACTTTCCTGTGTAATTGTACTGGCAACAACAAACATAAGAAAAAATCCTAATGACTTTTTTCCCTTTATGCAGTTTATTAACCTAACACTTTTTTTAATCTTTTTCAGAATCCTCAATTTAGTAACACTTCTACTTATGTCATCTATGCTCACTTGCTAAGACAGATAGCAGCCTTAACAGAAGCTGACCATCATTTCCTAGTGCACTGGTCTAAAAAGTAAAAAAAATACCAAAACCCCACACTACAAATTCCATTTTGAGGATTACAATTGTTACTGTATTTCCATTGATGTTGACTGTTTTATAAATTATATGAAAGTTAATTTAATTGACTAAAGAGATTGGTTTTGTTGCTTTCAAATACATGTGGACATGGTCCACTGAGTGATACTGATTTATAGATGAAAAATATATATCATGTATAAAAATTATTATATTTATGCAAAAAAGCCTTAATCGCAAAATGACTTATCAGAGTTATTTTTTGATAACACATGCAAAATAATTTGTGTGTAAATTTTTCGTTATATGTTTACATGGTATTATTAAAACAAACATATTTATGATCTTTGTTTAAATGACGTTTTAACTTGCATAACTTTCAAAAGATATTGTAATGTTGCTATAATGTACAGAAACCACAAAGAAGTAGAGGCCTGGCATTCTAGTACAATGGAGGTGGTGAGAGAATGTAGTTAGGGCATTAGATTTGTAATTAATTGAAATAACTCTAATAGCACCTCACTAAAAAAGTCATATGAGGGTAACTGCCCAAAGAGCAGCTTCTAAGTTGGTATGAGGATTGCCTTCCATGTACTGACTGAGCAAAAAGTTCAGTTTGAAGTAAAAACAAAGTTTGGCCATATTTGCAATTTCCAAATCTTCTAGGAATTCTTAATTAAGGATTGTCTTCTCTTCAAGGATGGTAATTCAATTTCCCTCCCCCTCCCTATGTCCAGATTTGCTTAAAATTGTGGTAAAATATTACTTCATTGGAACTGCATTTATAAACGAGGTTTCCACTTTTGGTTAAGGATGCAATTGACATACCAATGTTTCTAGTCTTAAAGCATGTATCAAAAATGGAAACCATTAAAATAGGAAAGCTCTTGTTTAGAAAAGGCTATTTTAACATGCCTACATATCTGTGTATTGTTGTGCTATTATGGAAGTGGTGCAGCATGTAATTTACAATATGCTTTTGGCACAAGCATATGAAGCATATACCACTTTCTATTTAAAAGGACCACATACCCCAAAACAAATCAGAATTCCTCAGTATTCAGAGCGTGGTATGAAATAAAGATTTTTGTTTTGTTTACTTAAAGTCAAGAACAGATAATTATTCTGTTGCTCTTTTTTTTTGTTATTTTTCACAGACTTAAAAGAGCATAGTTAGGGGTGCACTGAAGAGAATTACCATGTATCAATATGTAAAAGCATGCTTCTTCAAACTTTACATTTGTAATTTTGTTTTTATGTACAGGACAAAAGCAGTTTTTTAAAAAATCTTAATTTAAACAATTAAAATTTAATTTAAAAATTTTAATGAAGAGTTTTTTTTTAAAAAAACTTTGAAATTTGATAACTAACTGGTATAGACCATGATCACATGAGAGTAAGTGCAGTGTGTTTGTTTTAGGATTTCACAGAAGAGGTTCAAGCAGGTGGTGGACAGGTTACTACAATTTATTTCTTTACGGCTGTTTCCTGCAAAACCTGAAGAGTTTCCACCTATGGTGAAATGTACCTGGTGGATTCCATCAGCAACAAAAGTTCTGGCTTTATTTAGTAGGTATTTTTCTTGAACCATTTAGGCATATTTATATTTTTATATGTATATTTGTGTGTGTATATAGGGTTTGGTTTATATATACATGTACACATATTGGGAGGGGATAGTTTTTACTGCTTCTCTTCTGGGGGAGACTAATAATGATGATGGCACAATACAAACTACAATAAAATGCTAAAATGTAGTAAGTAAGAGTCTTCTGTTGGTAAGTCTTCCTGCTTGCTTTCAGTAGAGGATAATTGCAGAGTATTCCTGTGACAAACACTGAAGATTGTTCAAGCAGAAATCCACAGAAATAACCAATGGTTAAGGTTTCCCTTCGAGTTATTAAAAATAAACTGTCTTAAACTTGTAGCTGCCCAAATTTCTTCTCTAACTCACCTACCCCCACAGAACTACTTAGCATCTAAAGGAAATTAGACAATGCATGTGCCTCTTACATCCAAAACTACAGCTTAAAAAAAGTAAATCCCTACTCAGTTCAAAATAGAGCAGAGCAAATTTGACTACAGCAAATGTAAACCTTCTCAACTGCTCCCAAATGGTGATTAGAGCACTTAATTTCTCCTTTTTAGAAGACAAAACTGCCAAGTGAATATTAAAATTGGAATTAAGATGTTCTCACTGTCAATTTAAAACTTTTATTTAAAAGTATTAACAGGCACAGTACTGCCTGTTCAGAGTTAGACACAGTAGCACACCTCTATCTAAACCCAAGATGTGTTTATAGTCACCTGTGGAGTTGTTGCTTCTTCCTTAGCTCTGGAAAAAGAGCTATTCAGTCATTAAAAAGACACTACTTTTTGTCTGACTGACCAAAATTAAATTACAGTGAAGTGTAAATAGAGAAAAGTTATTAGCTGTTTGACATTTTAGGAATGCAAATATATAATGAGATAGCAAATTCACATTTAAGCTTTCTTCTTTTGGTCAAGTGCTTAATTTTCCTGCAGGTCTAGTTCGTACACTGGAAGAAATGTAGATTTTCTAGCCATAGCTGCTTGAAATTATGTGGATTTCTTTTCATTTATCAAACTGGTTTTTCATCAGTTTCAGCAAACATAGCTCCCTCATCATAAATGGGCTGAACTAAAGATTTACTGTTTTCTACAGCAATTAACGTGATGTCATATAGTGTTGTGTTGTAGCTATAGTTCTGTAGCTAAGACTGAGCTAAGTTCTGTAGCTAAGTTACTAATTTTTTGTATTTCGACTTGGCTTAAAGTTTTTGAGATCACTGGTGCTCATGATGGCAAGAAATTAAATGTGATGAATCCAGGCATTATTTTAAAAGACTTCTGTGTTTTCTTTGTAGATGCTGCAAATAGTCTGATTAGCCCGCCTATTATTTCATATACGGATTTCTATAATTCTACACTTGATCATATTGATCTAATGGAAGAATATCATAACTGGCAATGCTATGGGAATTCTCACAGGTAGGAGGGCTGTTTCTTATTGAGTAGTACTTTAAAGCATTGTATCTATGCTATGTGTATCTATATTAAATGTAGTGGCTATATAGTGTCTATATATAGTATGCATACCATTTATGTGTATATAGATCCACATTAAATACTGTATTATTTTATTGGAAAGACATTTTATGGCTACGACTTACTTGCTACTGCATGGATGTGAGATTGACTGGAATAAATCTCATTCTGCCTTTGCAAACTAAAGAAAATATGTAAAATATGAATGATAATAAAGTAAGTTTATTAAGTATTGGCATAGACTTCTGACTGTGTCTTACTACAGACATATTTTAGCCTCCAATACATTCATAGGCATTTTCCTTGCCTTCAGCAGCAGTTGGGGAAAACTTGGAGACCATAATTTGCTCCACTGAATCAGGTATTTCAGGCTACTCTTCTGTCTGATACCTGATATTCTACTTGAGAAGGAAAAAAACCAACAAAACAAAACAAACCACAAAAAACCCAAATGACAAAAGATAAGTATTATTAATTTCAGTTTCTAGCAGTATTTGCAAATAACAGTTTATTCTACTGAGTCAGGTATCGCTATATACAAAGTGAATAAAACAGCAGCTATTTGAAAATTATTGTCAGTGGAGGGATTAGTTACTGAATGATAATTCACTCCTATATTCTTAAAATGAAAATAGTATGCTAGAAAGAAAATATCTAATCTTCTTTTCTCTTGTTAGGTTTTCTTTCTGTCAATATCCATTTATTATTTCTATAGCTGCAAAAAAAGTTATTATTCAAAGGGACTCAGAACAGCAAATGATAAGTATTGCACGGGTAAGTCCCTCAAGGATAAATGTTTATATCTCATCCATTGGTATTTTATGAATATTTGTTAGACTGATATTATACATGACCTGTTGTTACAACTTCTGGTATTTCTGGTTAGCCTGAAAAAGAACTTAAACCATTTTACTATGAATAGTCTGCAAATGTCCATGCTGGGTTCTCTCAGTATTTTTTTCTTTTAGTGTACTTAGTTTCCTGATCCTTATAGATGGCAGTGTTTTAGAGGAAGTTCTAGTATTTGACCTCCTTTTTTTCCTCTTTTGAGAAGCCAGCATAACATGCTAGCATTTTAAATTAACATGATGATTAAGGAAGAGAAATTCCATTAGAATTTTGAACTTTTTTTTAAATTTTATTCTGTGGAGCTGTGTTGTCATGGAAGACCAAGTTCAATTGTATCCTTTCAGATCATGGAAGAGGTACTGCTTCTGGGCAGCTTCTTTTCTTTGGAAAGAGGCATTGTCTGCCTCCCTCAGTGGTAGTTTTCGACAGGTGATAGATGATCTTTTCCTCAGTGCTCTGTGTGGCAGCACCACCACCTATCCATTCTTGTCTTGCTGGATATACTTTGTGAATAGCTAATTAAAGTTACAGGTATACTTTTAACTGTTTGGGAAGTGTTATCTTCTTGTTAAACCTCCCAAGTTAGTTCAAATGTAGTGTAAATGATATTTGCAGTAGGAAAGAAATTTCTCTCCATCTCCTAGAAGATACTGAAGCAGTTACAGTCTTAGGGAAATGTCTTTAATACACGATACTGAGAACTTCTTACAGTTAACAAGTGTGACACCTTCTTTAAATGAAGACACTGTGTGATCTGTCACATGTGTGATGTTTCTTTTTCATTCAAATAGCAAAGCCTCGTGGATAAAGTCTCTCGCAGACAGAAGCCTGACATGAATATGTTATTCCTAAACGTGAAAGTAAGGAGGACACACCTTGTTAGTGATTCGCTTGATGAGGTAACAAAGAAAAACATAATTAAATTGTGTGTTGCTGTAGAGTAGCTATTCTTAGATTTCAATTTGATAAGTCATATTTAAATCTTTTGCACTAAGAGACTGGGAATATAACTACATAATACTAAATAAAAAGAATTGAATTACTGTCAAAATTGCAGTGCTGTAGAACAGATTGGTTTAGACATTTTGAAATTAATTTTCTGTGCTTATACTGCTCCATAGCTCAGCCCATAACAAACATACATGCTCAGACATGGTCTGTATTTGTAATTTTTGTGTTAAAAATACAGTGCACAATTACCAGTTTCTGTAGGACTTGAGTCCATGATAGCAGCATGAATAGTATGTGACTAATCACTAATGAAGTTACTCTGTTCTAATTCTTGGAATTTTATTCTTTTTCTTCTCTATCCTATAAGAATAATTTTGGGCTTTCTTTTCTTAAATTCTTTTAACTAATTCCTCACATTCTTCAATGTAATTTGTTGTTTTAGAAATTAAACAGATGTGTCCATTAATGTAGGCAATTCTTCAGTATCCACCGAACCTTGCTAATTAACATTATTTAATGAAATTTAGTTCCCTCTATTTCTCAGCATTGAGAACAGCCTGATGATACTGAAAAATAAGTCCAAGTAGTGTAAACAACATCAAACAAATTCTGATTACTCATGTAAATGTAAGTTTAAACTTTATTTTCCTGTATTAAAACCTCTCTATTTTTGGCCTTTTCTCCTAAGACAAAAGAAATATGATTGGCAATATCGCTTTCTCTCAGGCATTGTCATTTTTTTAACCACACCACTAAACCCAGAAAAAATTCAAGTCTTTATAGTCAAAATGTTCTCCTATTTATTTCCAATGTTTTCTGCTACCCATCTCAGAGTAAGAATTATTATAAGTATTAGATATTATAATTATTATAAGAATTATGGGGAATGGCAGATGGAGAGGGAAAATGTCTGACTTGTATTTAAAATTTTTAAAAATAATTTGCAAAGGAAAATCTCTTCAGCTAATAAATAACTTGTTTCAAATAACACAAATACCTATAGTTATAAAATTTATGTATAGGGAATTTTATGTGTAAGGGAATTTACTTAAGCAACTGACAACATGGAGATTATTTTAGCACATGCATATTCTTGACTGGTTTAAACACTTTCTCTGGAGATGGACAGTAATTAATGGTTTAAAGCAAGCTTGTATAGACACTCAGCCTGAAAGATCACTGTTAATTGTAAAAGGCTGTAATCTAATTCTTTGCAGGTTTTTTGAGTACCTGCACGAAATGCTGTCTCTTAGGACAAACCAATGAGAAGAGCTTGTTTCCATTGTTTAAAAAACAGTTCTAAGAAGCAGATGATACTTGCTGGCAGGCATCTTACACAGAACCGAATGGTATCCAAATATTGAAAGTGTTAGCTTACTTCCTTATTTGTAAATATTTCCAAATTGTGTCTAAGTATTTTTTTAATTTGTCATTTCCTTCTGGCAGCATGTCTTCTGTAAAAGGTAAAAATTATATAGGTCTGAAATATTCCAGATAAACTCAGTTCATTGTATCTAACTGCCTATTAAGTCTCTTTGTACACCATCTGACTTCTTTTCAAGCCCAGAGTGACACCATGTGCAAAGTAGTTGATTGGTGTCAAGTAGTCATAATTGTCTTGCCTCTGCATTTTTTTAATATAGTTTTGACCTATTAGCAGAAAATTATGCAAATTATGCAAAAAATCATTTAAGCAATGCAAGAGGAGTAGAGTGCAGGCTGAGGTGTGTTCTCTGTGGCTAGTGGTAGTGATAATGTGTTAAATCTCCTTTTTCTTCTGCCTTACCTATTTCACAATAGCTAGCAAGGAAGAAGGCAGATCTGAAAAAGAAGTTAAAAGTCACATTTGTAGGGGAAGCTGGTCTTGATATGGGTGGCCTGACAAAAGAATGGTTTCTTCTTCTGATTCGACAGATTTTTCACCCAGATTATGGTGAGTCCTCATAATTCTTAAGTACAATGTGAGAATTTGTTCAGACTCTGTGTAAGCACTGGTCAGCAATAATGGAAAAGTCTTTGTATTATAAGCGCTGTTTTCAGCACAAATCCAAAACACAGCCTTGCTAATAGCTTAGCTATTAGCTATGAAGGACATTATCTCAGCCTAAAACAGCACAATGGTTTAGCAAATATTCAAGTGGAGATAAGGCCAAATGTACTGGTTTATCATTTACCATCCTTCCCTATTTCTTCACATGCTGCATTTTTTCCTTCTGCCCTCTGTTGCCTTCATATTGCAGTTTAGGGAGGGAGTTTTTTGGCTTTTGTCAGTAGCTGCAATTGGATGCTGTTACTGTGCTCAGCTCTGGCAAACTGCCAGCCTTGCTCTCCTGTGTAGCAACGGGGAGGGGGTTTTGGTGCTGGTACTTGCACTCAGAGTGCCTGCACATTCTAGTACTATTTCTGTGACTAGGATAGGTAGAGGTTAGTTTTCACTTGAATCCTTCTTATCATATGTTCTGTTTGTGGTATCTGTGTGACCAGTATTCTTAAAGGGGTCTGGGCTAATCTCAGAAAAGAGAGGTCCTTCAATCAGGAGCAGAGACAGTATAGGCAGGTGAGCCTGAATGAAAAAGCCTGCCTCTGCTGTTACCAGGATCTGTGAACCTATAAGGACATTTCATGCCCAAGGGAAAAAAAAAATAAGACTTTTTGATTAAATAGGAGATTGTAAGACATGAATGAGTGGTCAGTCATAAAGAAGTAGTTCCCTCCACTTGTTTTGTGGTGGTTTAGATGGATCTGGGTGAGTTTTATTCACCACTCATAAGCTTTCCTCTGGGCATGGATACATTACTGATGACTTAGTGCGTTAAAGTATTGCCAGGATGGCTTTTAAATTGATTTCCAGGGACTTTGAGCGTAACACCTGATAGTCATTGAGCTTGCCTGTCTTTGCCTGGAAGTGTTCATGTCCATTAAAATCATCGTCCTTTGTTGTTTGCAGGATACTTCTAGAGGTACAAAATTTTAAGTCATAAGTATGTTGTCATATCTGCCAAGACTGCTATTTGCCTGTAGCCCTTTTTCCAGTAAATAGGGGTCTGTGTGAAGACATGATATTGGTGATAGCAACCTCAATAAGAAACAATTTATCCTGCAGAAAGCATTCTGTAAGTTTGACAGTTCTGTTTGTAAAAATGCTGTCAGCAGAGCTTGGTAACTGATTAGTTTGGAAACATTCCGAATAATTTATTTTTTCACTGTCTCTGGCAGGCTTCCTTATTTTAAAGTGCAAATTCTTTCATTGTTACGACTATCAGCCAAGTGTGGGAGGAGTTCAGAAATATTCTTGTCCCTTGGAAAGGGACTGTATCCTCTACTGTCTCTAACGTTTAAGATGCAAATAATATGTTAGAAGCTTGGAAGGGAAAATATCAGCGTTATTACCCTTTCCAGGTTAACTGATTCTTCAGGTTCAGCCCCTGGAATTTAAAAATTCTTAATTAACTCAGCTGTCTGCCTGTGTGTTTTGCAGTGCTTTCTTTGTCTTGGTGTGGTCAATTAACAAATGGGATTCAAAACCTATTTTTTTCCAACATCCTTATGATCTTTTAGTATGTGAACCTTGCTCTGCCTTACATGCGGCTGTTCTGGCAATGTGTAATGGCAGTGTCTAAACCTGTTTTGATGAGCACCTTTTTGAGCTGGAGTTCAAAAGATAAATTGTTCAGGAGAGTGGTGGGGGAAACGTGAAGGCAGCTTTCTGCCTTGTAATTTATCATAAGAACTAGCTGTCCCTAAGTTGGATTTTCATTCCTTTTATTTTTTATTTAAAAGGACTTTGATTTTTTTTCTTTCATTTTAATACTATTTTTCACCAACTTTATCTTCAACAGAGATACAGTGAGCTGTTGCATACAAGATGTGCTTAGAACCAGCCAGTGCTTTGGTTTGTACAGACCATGGCAACAATAACAAACTTGGCCCATTAAATCCCAACAAATTCAAAAAGGCCATCACATTCTACACAGTTTACTTCTGCATTAGAGCACACTTACGTGGAATGTGTCTTGACTCTCTGAGCAATACTTCCAAGGCATTTTAGTGCAGTTATCTGCTTTCATTATGTAGGTTTTTACTTTCTGTCACTCTTTAAAACAGAATGTTCTGTATCTGATGCAAATAGCAGCCAAACTCATCTATACTCATGATTTCAGTAGGATCTAGCTTGTCATTTAGACCCATGAGTGTCTTTTTTAGGGTACTTGTAGTTTGGGGCTTTTTTAACTTTTCTGGTATAATTTTTTGACAGCAAATATGAAACATACCTCTTTGCTGGTAGTATGTATGTATAACATAAACCATTTACAGATTTTTATTCTAAGAAGATGAAGCTTATGATATTTCTATCATGATATTCATGCCAGCATTTTTAGCGATTGTCATCTGCTATTGACCTTGAAAGAAAGGAGGAAATAAGTGAGTTTACATTGTAGTAAGAAAATATTTGGCTAGACAGTTAATGTTAATGGCAGTACCAATGCTGGAATGCAAGGAAGAAAGAGATTGCCTAGAGACAATGCAAATATCCACAACTGGAGGCCCTGAAGAACGTGTTGCACCAGCACCAAGCAGAGCTGGTGTGCTTGAGCCTGCTTCAGGCTTGGCACTGCCCTTGGTGCTCCTTCACAAGAACCTACCTGCAGGCTCCTGCCATGGGTGGGAACAGGGTCCTGAGAGCAAGCATGGGGATGTGGGCACCCCCAGGAACATTCCAAGGGTGTGTAAGAAAGATGAGGCTTTATACGAATTCTTCCAAAGATCAGGCTTTTTAAGGGCCATGTTGCCATTCTGCAGGCATGTTCACCTACCACAAGGACTCGCAGTGCCATTGGTTCAGCAGCTTTAAATGCGACAACTACTCGGAATTCCGACTGGTTGGAGCTGTATCCTTTTATGTCCACTAGAATGTTCCAAACGACAGCCATTTGATGAGCTGGTGTGGGGATGAAATAAGGCACTGGCTCAAGCTCCTTCAAAGGTTGTATATACACCTATGTTCCATTTTAAATGTATTTTTTTGAATATCGTTCAAGCAAGTGAACTAAAAATAGGAAGAAAATGGTGATGTGTGGGTACATGGTACGTTTTACAATGTAATGGTCAGAAAATGCTAAGTCAATATTAAACATGCAGCTTTTTTGTGTATGAGTTGTAATTTCTTATGTACTTAAGCCTCTGAGTGTCTTTCAGTAAACATCAATGTGGCTGTGTCCATTAATACTTCATTTAAATCCCCATTGAGCAGTATCTGGCTTTTTGCCTTTTTTATTACAAAGTGGAAGCCACACGTTATTTCTGTTGCGTTCATAAATGAAGACCTCAGTCAAATGATTTACGATAGTATATGCCTGTAACGCCACTGAGATGAGGTAATTGTGTCCATTCACTGATTGCAATTGGATCAGATGAAGATTGAAGGTCTTTTCTTACAGATCTATTCTTGTGTGAAGTTGAATTTGGATAGTCTCAAATTTGTTTCATGGAATGCATTTAAATGTGCTAGCGGATGAGTTGTAGTACCAGTGCAGGTTTGTCTTAATGCTTTTAGATTTATTTAAAAGAAACACTGCTTTATTGTCTCTCACTAGAAAATACGTATTTATCTTCCTCTTTTTCATAACAATACTTTGGAAAAATTTATTGTAGAAATGCTTGTATAGAATAGTCTGAAGAAAATTCTCAAGCATTTGGTCAATGTGCATCATTTGACAATGTTAACCGCTGCTTAATTGTAATGCATTAATTGCATTTAAAATTGTCATTCCAGAAATAATGAAATCATTTACATTCCTTCTATTGTTGAGCATGAATCTTCAATTTTTTTCCAAGCTACAAAATACTGACTATAATAAGGATGTGTCAGATTTGCCCTTAACTTTGGACATATATAGCTTATGGGACTTGCTGTATATAACAGTATCACCTTGGATATTCGTTTCCCACCTTGCTGTTACAAGAAACTATTGAGTCCTCCCATTGTTCCCTGTGATCATAACACACTTGTAGGCATCTGTGGTGTCACATTAGATGACCTGTTTCAGATTATGCCTGTAAGTATTACATTTTCTAAGAGGCAAAATTACTAATAGAAAACCTGTTTTGTTTATATTTAATGCTTGAGTTATGGACTGTTTGCAAACAGCTTTTTTTTATCACAGGCTGATAAAGTCTTCTGATGAAAACAGAAAACCTCTGTGTTTTCTAGCATAGCATGCATTTTAAAAATACAATTTTTCCAAGATTCTTTCTGTATAAAACAATATATGTGGCATATCCTTGCAAAGTGCATCACTTAGTTTTGCAGATTTACTCAAGAGTTTTTACTCATATTGTAGGAACTGGCGCATGGACTAAGTGAACTTCTATCCTACGAAGGCAATGTTGAAGAGGATTTTTACTCAACCTTTCAGGTCATTTATTGCAAAACTATAAGTGATTCTCAACCTCATTCAGTGATTTTTTTCCTGCTGTGAGAATGGCGGTGGAGTGGCTTATTGCTGTGTGATTGCTGACTCTTTGGAATATAACTGCACAGGGATCAGAGCTGGCTCCAGGAGCCGTGCTGCCCAGCACTGCTGGCTGTTCAGCAATTCGCTCCATGATGAGACTCCAGGCTGTTGTTCCCTGACAGTGTAGGTGGATCCCAGTGTTCACCACCAGGGTCACTTGCCCAGCTGCTGGAGCATTTCCAGCTCTTTGCTCTCTTTGACACCACCACCTTGCAATCAGTGACATGGCTTGTGAAATTCATCTGGCTGCATGATAATCCCTTTTCTGTCTAACCCAGAAGACAGTCAAAGTTTACTTGGCTATTTTATGCATTTTGTCCAGGAGATCTCACTTCAGCAATAGCCTGTTCAATGTTTTAAAGTTATGCCTGTGTGTTGGAACTGCTATTTCAGTCAAGAAAGTCTTTTTCACTTACTCATTGTTTCAGAACACACATATTAGTTAATGAAATTTCATATTGGTGGTACTTGGTTTCCAGGGGAACTACAACAGAAAAAATACCTTCTTAATGGTATACTATATACTATACTGTTTTGTATGAAAAGATCTATGGCTCCAGAGCCTACAGGTCAGTTTGCCATGTCACTATGTAACAGGGTCATTTTTTGTTCTTTGAATACCAATTTTCTGAGCAATTTCTTGAAAATTGTAATATTTAACTTGTAAAAACCTCACAAACCTCAGAATTATAGCATGTGCTGAAGAGAGAGACGGAATACATTGCATAATAAAAGCTTTGTAATTTGTAAGTATATTAATTTATTTTCCAGTGCTGACTTTGACTCCTCTTTTTCTGTAGGTTTTTCAGGAAGAATTTGGTGTTATAAAATCTTACAACTTAAAGCCAAATGGAGATAAAATTCCAGTCACAAATCGGAATAGGAAAGGTACTTCAATGTATATTAACTACACATACTTTGCAGATTTAAGTTTGTCCCTTTTCTCCTTTCTATAAGCCTATGCTTTCATAAGTGAAGTGTGAAAATGAAATGGCTGTAGTTCTTTCTTGTATGCCTACCAATTTAATGGCATCTAAAATTAAATGCATTCATTTTTCATATCCACTACAAGTTAGAGGGGAGAACAAGTGATTGATTAGATTTATTATAATGTAACAAAATATTTATTTTTTTTTAGAATATGTGCAGCTCTATGTTGATTTTCTTCTCAATAAATCGATCTACAAACAATTTGCAGCTTTCTATTATGGATTTCATAGTGTCTGTGCTTCATATGCATTACTGGTAAGAGTCAAGTGAAACATAAATCTTCACTTCTATTTCAAGTATTTGACAATGACTTATCTAAATTAAATTGCACTGGATGACTTTAAGATTTGGAAAGAATCTTGATTGATCAATAGACTTGATTAATCCAACATAAGTAGAAGAAATTAATCAGGTAACCAACTGTTCTCACTATGGTTTATCACTATGTATTCAGACACATCACAGCCTGTCCTTTGAAGGTTTACAGGTTTCTGTGTATCCCTTACATTTAGGAACTGCAGAACAATTGTGTCTGAGTGCTCCTGAGTGACTCCTCCAAAAACAGTTTAGCAGGAGGAACACTCAGGTTGAGATTAGACATTCTTCTATTTTCAGTCCTGTTTGGCTGTTGGAATGACTTCTTTAATTTTATTTACAGCATCCCTTCTGCGTAGAAAACATTTCAGTTTGCCTGGAATTTTCTAAATTCCAGCAAGATTGGTGAACTGTGACACCTTGCAGCAAAGTGAGGTGTGCCCAGCCTCAGGGAAGGTTCTGGAAGGACAATGAGAATCCATTGAAATGCTATGGCATGCTTCCATGCAACTTGATGATGTTGTAGTAAATGAATAAGTGGGTTCTTCAGGTGTAAGTTTAGTGGGTATTAAACATGGCTTATTGTTATAAGTATTTGCTTTGCACAGCAGTGTACTACTGAGAGTCAAGTTCCGTCAGGCTCTGCTGCTCAGTTACCCACACTGGGATTTGCCAGTGCAAGTTAAATGGAAGCTGAAATCAAAATTGACATCAAGACCCTCCCTCAGGTTTCCATATGTACAAACTTAATTTTCTTCCTGACCCATTTGTAGTCTGATCAAATGAAAGGCAAGTGAGTGTAATAAATGTAAGAATGATGAAGAACAAAATAAGCTGAAATAGTATGTTATCCTGTAATTAACTTTCTACTATATATGGCAGTAAGAGATTTGTCAAAGTGCTGCCGGCTTAATTTTTCTATAATCGGTATGTATCCAAGTTAGAGACTTACATTGAATGATATTCTGTTAATTTTTATGTAATGACAAAATAAAAATTTAATCTTAATCTAATAGCATTATTTCTCATATTTTTTTTAAAATTAAATATTTTATCCTTGATTTATGGCAGCTACTTCGTCCAGAGGAAGTTGAAATTCTCGTCTGTGGCAGTCCTGAACTGGACATGTCTGCTTTACAGAGAAGTACCCAATATGAGGGCTACCAAAAAACTGATCTGACTATACGGTAGGCCTGGGTTTTTATTCTAATTACTGAGTTTAAAACCTCATGGAATGTTACACTTCCAGCAAGGACTTCTTCAAGGATAATCTGAGAATGACTGAAGTTGTAGAAACCTATTTCTAAATAAGATAAAGACACAACTAAATGATCATAAGCAGGAAGAATTAGATCCTTAATTGTATGTGTTTACTTAAAAGATTATGACCACATTGAAGTGGAGTAGTTTGAAAAGAAAAACTTTAAATCCTGCATATGAAATCTCAGTATTTTTATGTCCAATCTTCTAAAAATACAATTTTTTACTCAATTCCCTTTGATACTAAGGAAATTTATATTAGTGAGTAGAGGACATTTATATTTGTATAGATTAGTGCGTTGGGACATTATTTGGCAAGACATCATTCCAAAATTAATAAAATATTGTATTTGTCAATTCCTTGGGAATTTAACCTTGTATATTGGGGTACTGCTCATGTCCTATATATTCTGTTAATTAAACTCCCAGTAAGTGATATTCATCATGTAGTACTTGTAGCTTTATTGTCACTTTCATGCTATTTTTTTTTTACAATGTTGCATCTTGAAACATTTTCTTCTTTCTCTGTCCTGAGCATAGATACTTCTGGGATGTAGTACTTGGATTTTCTCTGGACCTTCAGAAGAAGCTGCTACATTTTGCTACAGGAAGTGATAGAGTACCTGTGGGAGGAATGGCTGATCTGAATTTCAAGATTTCAAAGAGTGAAACATCCACTAATTGGTAAGTAATGTTTTGGATTTTTAAATTTTTTTTCATTAAATTTTTCCCAAGAGCCCTTATTGCTCTTGAATGTCTTTTTACAGAAGAGTAAAAGAATGTACAAGGAAGAAACTGCATGGACTCCTTTAATTTGTCTTCAAAATGTTATACTCATTTATTGATTGCATAAATTTAAAAAACAAGGAAATTGTTTTTCCAGTCAGTGTTTACATTTGAGGCTGGTAGTTATTTATAGGGATTATTTACATGTTTTCAATTCAAATAAATAATTTATTTAGTCATTCTTAACATGATAGCTGACCTAATGAAAATATACCTTGAACTACCGTGAATTTTTCTGATTTTTTTTAGTTTAATGGAATTATTTCTAGCAACCCAGTTAATATTTTTTTTTAATTCTTAAGACTGAGAAAGTCAGTTTAAATAATTTGAAAGCTGTATAGAAAAACTTGCTGCTCTGAAGCTTGCTGTGAAGCAGTAATTACTGGCTTTACTTAAATTTCTCAAACACTTGGAGTAATCAAAATACTTAAATGGAACTATATTTTTCAAAGTCTGAATTTTTCTGAATTTTCTGTGAAGAGCTGATCTAAAGGCATAAACATAATAAATTTTTAGGTTGTTTTAAACTTAATTTATCTCATTACAGTAGTATTTCTAACATTTTCTCAATGAGGTAATAACAGGTTCCAGTAACATTAAAGGAACATGAAGATCAGATGAAAAATGAAGAAAAATCAGTCAACATTGAATCACTCTATGTTCCTTCTGTAAATTTTTCTTTTTCTTAAAAATGAGAAAATGTGTTTTGAAATAGTGTGCATTTTAAACTGCTCTAAGTCCACGTTTTGCAAGATAATTGTTGCTGTCAGACTGCCTGCAAAGGGATAAATGTAGACACCATCATCATATTGCTCACACAATAGGATCAGAAAATGCAATAGCAACAAGAATTGGCAAATTAATAAAAGCTTCTCAACTTTTCCAATTCAGAAGCCACTACTCCAGTCCGATTAACAGACCTTTGCTGATCATTTAAAGGGCAGGGAGGGGAAAGTAACTTGGGTTTCCAGATCTGGGGGTTCCACTCTTTTTTGAGCATGTTTTCCAATGATCAAAGGCCAAGTTGGTGCCATTCAAAAGACTGAGGGATGTAAAGAGACCTAGAGGCCTTTTGAGTCACATGATAAATTATGTGTCTAAATGTAATATATTTTCCAGTGTATTTTCCAAATGACAGGTTGAGCTTCAGCTCATTTTCTTCTTCTCTCTCCTCCCCAAATTATCAGCTGTAGGACAAGTCTGTGTTCTCAGGTGTGTCATCCATGTCACTTTAGAATTTAAATGGCAAGAAGTTCGAGTAGCTTTTTATTACCTGTGGCTCAGCAAATTAATCCATTCCAGTGAGAAACAAAGTTTCTAGTGTTTCCATCAGGCATTCCTTAGCTGTATCTGCAATGCATACATTCAAGTGCTTTCTCAGAAGAAACTTGGAAGTTTTGGTATAGCTGAGATCAGAATTTGTGAACTGTTGTTTTTCCAGCATTTCAGTCAGTTCTGCAAAGCTCTCTGCTGAACTCTGAGTTCTGTATCCTCACAGACACATAACTGTGGTTGTTCTAGGTGTGTCTGTACCTACTGCAGAACCCACCTTCCTTTTCCATGTTGTGGTTCTGACTATACCCAGATATTGTGTTTAGAGAAGTCATGTGCTACCTGGAGTTTCCAGGAAAATCTGGAAGGAGATGTTTCCAATTTGAAAAAAAGAATAAAAGATGGAGGAGATAGTTGCAGGCAAACAAATTCATCTGAGGTACTTGTGACCAGCAGTGATGTTACTTGCATTCAAAAAGAACTTGAACCAACATTGGGATAAATGTTCTTTTTATAGGATTTCTCATTTAAGAAATGTTTAACTGAAAATATATAGGCAATTGGCAGAATTCTGGTTCTATCACATTATTCTTAAATGTGTTTTTCTGAATATTTTTTAAATAATTTTAGGTTACCTGTGGCCCATACCTGCTTCAACCAGCTTTGTCTCCCTCCTTACAAGAACAAGAAGGAACTGAAGCAAAAGTTAATCATTGGCATTTCAAATGCAGAGGGGTTTGGTCTGGAATAAGATTAAATACTCCAAGAACAGCATTTTTATGTAGCATTCACTCTCTTCTGATTGTGCCTTTAAGGTTTTCATTGTTATGTCTCTTGATACTGTGCCAGTTTTAGCGCATTTAGATAATTTTTTTAAATTAAATATTAAGTGTATGGGTTTTTTTCCTGAATGGCAATACATTTGCTGCTTGCTTTGTCACAGAAAGTAGCTTTCTTTGTACAAAAAAGCTCTTGTCTGTTTGATAAACGAAACACAACTAAGACAATTCCCAAGTTTTAGGTTTTTATATAGCACTTTATTGTTATTCATAATTCATTTACATCGAGGTATCCCACAGGGAGATAATATACAGAATATTTCTTAATTAGTTAATCCCAGTGGTAGATAATTTTCAATGAACATTAATAATAGAAAAAATATAACATCAGCATGTAGCCATTTTTTTCACAAAGGCAAATAGGAATTTTAGTCTTTATAAAATGTACGTAGTTTTATTATTTTGGTTTTCCTTCTCAGTGAAACCAGATGTCTAAGAAGTATGTAAATAACTGCCTGTTAAGAAATAGGGTTTTGATAGTGCCATTTACTGCTAAAAAATTATTTTTTATGAATATGAGGTTTTAGATGTTGTATATTCAGCTTTTACACTTGACTGTACAAGAGTGTTAAAAGGTATTTTTTCAGCTTGAGGGGATTCAAGTTCAAGCTACAGGTATTAAGGAATTTGTAAGTTCATTCTTAACAGCAAACTAGCCAGATCTACTGTAGCATTATAGTAAACAAAACTAGATATTTAAAATAAATTCCACATCTGGTGAAATGCTTTAGGAAGATAATTATATCCACAACAGGTGGAAAACTGATATAGTGTATCATGCTATCATTTTTTGCAGCAACTTTGTTGAAAGTCTTAAATAAGCTGTGACAAGTGAATACAGTAACATTCCTGAGGAATGTTCCAAGTTTCATTAACATGGAGACCAGCATTTAAAAATGTTTTGTGTTCTTCACTGTACAAACTTCGTGGAAAGAATTATTGGTGTGTCTGCTCTGAGTTAGTAAATTAGCAGCTGGGGAAGAAATTGTTCTAAAATACTGAAATAATTGTAAGTCTGGGTTTTATTCATAAAATGGAAAGAATTTATCAGCATGCAGTATAGTATTTTTAAACATAAACAGCTACTGTGTGTTCAGTAGATTTTTCTTTCAGCTGAATAAGGCCCAGATCATTTGAGAAACTTTGGCATCTAATTTGTCAGCTTTCCCCATTTACTTCTGCTGGGGCATGGATGCATAACTATCTTGTAGTGTCTGTACTCAAATACTATATTAGTCTTCTTTCTTTCTCTGTATTATTTACATACAGTCAACTGATTTACAAGTGATGAACAAATTAATCTGTCTGATTCATGCTTTCAAAACTATTCTGGATATTCTTCAATAGCTAAGTGTAAATTTTATTTTTTTATTTCTCCTAGTAAAGTTACTGGTGATTTTACTGTTTTATTAAGGCAGAGATAATATTAGGATATTTTAGAATATTTGACACTGTATACATAGTGCTGTCATTGAAACCAGTAATAAAATTTCCATTGGCTTTGGCCTGGAACTATACTAGGTTAGCACAAAGCACGCTGAAAGCAGCACAGAAGAATTCTGTATTTCTACATTGTATCTCCCAAATGGAGATTTTAAAATTAATTTTAATTTGCAGGATTTCAGATGTTGAGAAATAAATTAAGCTTTCACTGTTGCACTGAATGAACTAGATAGCTGCAAGCAATGTTAAATTTCTAACACCTGAATGTTGATGTAAGTAAGAAATCTGGAAACAAATACCTACTGCCTTTCCTCTCTTTGTAGAATTGGATTCATGAAAGGTTGGCTTATGATTAAATAGCTATACAGTTTATCTGAAAACATGGCAAATTAGCCAAAATATTTTTTTAAGGCTTAAACCCACTTTTAATAACTATTTATCTACTATTGTTAAAATAAAAGCTTTATCTTTTCTCCTTTTCACTGAATTGCACTTTGCCTTCTGTTTAGTTTTATTTATTGAAGCTTTTTTTGAGATAATGTGTAATATTACCTCAATTCTAAAAATGCTATTGTATTTGCATTAGTTTTTAAATCAGATTGTCATTCAAAGACATTTTATATATTTCCTGATGTTGATAAATTAAATAGTAAATTTTGTATTTGTTAAATGAAATCATTACACTGTATTTATGAAATAAGCCTCTGATAATTTTAAAAAATTTATTCAGTGGTGTTTTGTTCTTGTGTCTTGCCCTGTAACCCAGCAAATCTTTTTTTATCTCCATCATTGTTTTGTACTGTACAAAAGAAATCTGGTTTGTATAAACTTGTTCATTACTAAGTATCTATTTTTATGTATCAAAATTGTCCAGTCATTAAATCAAATATTTCAAATGCTGATCTCACTTGTATAATTTCAGATTTCCAAAATTGGTCATAATGGGTTTAAAATTATGATCAATATCTCTGCTCTTGGTTTATTTTTCTTTTGAGAAGTTTTCTGTACCATAACAGTCCTGCTAAAACATTGCATGGCTCACAGAAAAGAAATGGTTCTTGAAAAGAAACTAAGTTTCAACAACCAAATATACACCGAGACTTATTTTTCATATTTATAGTCAAAATTACAGGTGTTCTGGTGCCTCCCATGGTGTAATAATGCTGTAAAATAGCATTTTATGGATCCTCATCATGGAGCAAGCAACTGGAGTTGTTCCATGTGGAGAAGAGAAAGCTTTGGGGCATGCAATTGCAGCCTTCCAGTACCTTACGGGGGCTCATGAAAAGGAGGGAGAGGGATTTTCTATTTGGGCAGATTAGCAGCAGGACAAGGAAAAATGGCTTTAAACCGAAAAAAGGCAGGTTTAGATGAGATGTTAAAAGGTTCTTCATTCAGAGGATGGTGAGGCACTGGAACAGGTTGTCCAGAGAAGTTGTGGATGCCCCATCCCTGGAATTATTCAAGTCCAGGCTGAATGGAGCAGTGAGGAACCTGACCTAGCAAATGGCATCCCTGCCCATGGCCAGGGTGTTGGAACTATGTG
The DNA here is from genome assembly GCF_001522545.3 of Parus major. Lineage (NCBI taxonomy): Eukaryota > Metazoa > Chordata > Aves > Passeriformes > Paridae > Parus > Parus major. The sequence goes on from NC_031775.1 coordinate 15,275,996, forward strand.
ATCTTTAAGGCTCCTTCCAACCCAAACTAGTCTATGATTCTGTCATTCTAACTTAATTTTCCTTAATTTTTTTACTACCTCAGTTGCATGGTTACATGGAGGTGTAAGAAGAGGCAAAGCCACAAGCTGTTGTATGGTTTATCTTTTATGGTTTTTTGCCTAATTATAACATTAAAATCAGGAGGGACAAGTAACAACAACATCATGCTTTCTCACGGCCACAGGTCCTGATCACAGAATTGTTACATTTGTACCGCTCAAGTTACCTACAGATGGCAGCAGAGATGAAGATTGAAACTAATTAGAGGTCAGACTTTCCTCTTAGGTAACAGTAAATATTATAAATGCACATAATGAAGAAAAAAGTCATGTCTTAAAAATTCATATCACAAATAACTGCAGGTTTGCAAAGTCTGAAAATATAAAATGACTTTTAGCAAACAAATATGGAGAAAGGAGAAGCAGCTTCTTGGATGTAGTGCTGCGTTTTGAAAGTGACTCTCTTTCTATTAAGAGTTCCTAATGTGCTTTTGGGACCAATGAAAGATTATGGCAAAACCTCAGAGAGGAGATTTGTTATACCTGATCTCTGACCAGTCAATAGCCTCAAGACTGATTTTTGGAAAGAGATTAGAAAGGCTGCTTTGCCTTGTGCTGTTTCAGATAGGGATCAGATGGCTGGCACTGGAGGTTAAAATTGAAATACAGTATTTCCTTTTGCTTTTTTGGCCAAAAGTAGTGAGATTCCTTCTCTGTAGTAGTAGTTGGTGTTGGTATTGGTTGACTTGCTCCAGAAGCAAGTCCTATACCCATTGTTAATCTTCATAGCTGTGGTATTTCATATTCTTTCAGAACTCCTTCCTGAAAAAATGAAAATATCTGAAAGGTCCCTCAAAGCCTCTGGTTTCATGTCCTGACTGTCAGACAACAATGTGTTTCTTCTTCTAGAGCTCCTACTTTTTTTCCAATAAATTTGTTTGGATCAAGTAATTTTTCAGTCTATTTCTATTTTTATTTTTTCAGGGTCTGTACTGGTGTTTTTGTTATTGAAGTTCCTTGCACTTTTAAATATTCATGTGTATAAGAAAATAATAATGAGATGGCTTGGACTGCCACAGCTGTTTCACTTGTATTAGAAATGTTCTAATTAATAGTGAAGTAACTTTTGTTGTTAAATTAACGAGCAAAAATGGTCCCAGTGCTCTGCACCTTTCAAATTGTTAATTAAATTCTTACTGAATTCTTTGAACCCCAATGGTTTTATGTAAAACACAATTGGTCAAGGAAGACTGAAAGATTTTTTTTTTAGATGATCTGGTGAAGCAGTTGCTCATTAGACACTGGAAGGGTGGGAGAAGTTCACATAAGTTGGGCAAACTAAATTCATTTCTGGACTCTTTTGTAGCACTAGAGTCAAGTAATGCCTGTATGCATTATCAAAGGATATATCAATTAATGTCTTGTGTCTTCTTGTGTCTACTACAGAAAGGCTTCATTTACCATATTTCTTTTTGGCATCAATTTAATGATTTGGTACTTGTAGTGGGTGAGACTTTTACTTTTTGATGCAGTATTTTCTTCCCATGAGAGGCGTCCTAAATTCTGTAGATATATGATGTTCAGGTTTAATTTAAGGGCTTCCTGTTTATTTGCTGCTTCAACATGATTTCTTATTAGCCAGGAGAGATGAATCTGTTCTCAGAGTCATTAGTTATCTTCACACCAGGCTCTCTGGCTGCTGCAATTCCATGGTTAATAACAATCCAGCCCCCACTGGCATTACCAGAACAGAACTATTTGTAGCTACGTTATGTAATTCAAACATCTTATCAATGGGTGACTTTACTCAGTGTACATTCAATCTCTGCTCTAGCAGATTAATTTCTTTTGCTATTTGTTTTGTATCAGTAGCAATACTGTGGAACTCAAGAACTCTGTTTTGTCCTCTGGAAAACCCAATCCAGCTGGATATAAAGTAATCAAACCACAGTCATTTTTGAAAGCCATAGGGTTTAAACTCAAACATGTGGGTCTTGGTTTTGGTTTTCTTATGTTGAGTTTATGTAACCTCACATTCCTGGTTTCCAAAGAGTGTGGTGGCAGCAAATGTACTGCTTGTGTCTTTTAATAATTGGCCTTGATTAGCGGTAATGTGCCACACTAGCAAAGAAAGTGCTTAATTTTGTCATCTTGCTCATCTACTTTAAAGAGGAATCTTTTCCCAAATCTTTCTGGATTCCAAGGTGGAGAAGTATCCTGCTCAGATACTTGAACACCCAGACAAAACATGTTTTGAGATATTAAATTGATAATAAGTCTTTAATATTTGTTAATAGAAAATGTATTTAACCATACCAGATAAGTAAAATAGGGGTGAGCACACTAGCAGAATAGAAGAAATTTGTTTCCTTAATATTTTGATGGAATTATGGAATTGCTTTATAGTTGGAGAAATCTAATTTTATTTCCTTACCTGATGAAGTCTTCTTTTTCTAGAGCAGAATATCTTAGGGAGTTTATGAATTGAAATTACTTCCTTTAATTCAATAACTGTGTTAGATAAAGCTAAAATTTGAGTAAACTATAATATTTTCCTACATGCACCTCTGTGTAGTGCTTATTGCATTGTCTGATTGGACTGATATCAATAAAGTGTTCTTCATCATTTTTCTTTTGAAATTCCAACTTTCTGGGCAATTTTTACCATGAAAGAAAAGCTTTCCCAAGCACTGAAAGCACTCAGTTTCCATCCAAACTGAAAGTTCTAAAGTAATAACAGACATTTGTTACCATTGCACATAAAAAAGCTTGTTGCATTTTGGTTTGGGTGGTTTTGCTTTAGGATCCAAAATCTATTCAATATCATATTTCTGCATATTAGTTGAAAAGCATTAGGCTGTTACATCAAATGGCACATTCTGGAAGGTGAAAACTCTTATTTCCAGTAGCTTGTTCTACTGGAAGTTACTGAAAATATATGAAAAGCATTCCAAGTCAATAATTGTTTACATTGCTTTGTTAGTTGCCAGATAGGGGCTGAAATCTCCTGGGGTATTAAAACTAAGCTGTGTTTTAAATACCAGGGGGATGTTTGCTTTCTTCCTATTGATAATCTCCTAGCCCAGTTTCTACTGGTGATGGGTTTCACAGCCTTACAGGGGATGTTTTCATATATATCTTACACTGACAAATTTAATACCCATTAATTCTTCATTTCAAAAAGGGAAGTCAGTTTCTTCAACAGTCTACAATGTTGGCCAAGAAGTCTCAGGTACAGAACTAAAATCTCAATGAAATTAGTTTAGAAATTTAGAAATTAGTTTTATTTTCCTATACCAGATTTTAAACATTAAACACCATCCTATAATCAGAGGTATTGAGATAACATCAACAACTGTGTCTTCTGTTCCTCATTCCCTGGTTGGCTTCGTGTGAACTGCTGTAGGCATGTAACAAAAACAGGAGATGTGTTAGGAGTAAGTTTTTATGTGAAAGTGATAGTGTTGGAATTTTTTTATCTCTGCTTACATCCCCATGTGGTAGCTGTAGTTGTGTGGTTTTCATTTGTAACTTTCCTATTCTATGGTGCAAAGTTTATCTTCTGCCCTTTCTTCTCAATTTATTTGTTGCTGGCTTTATTAGTAGGGCTTATTAATTCTATATGACATAAGCACAGCTGCTATGCTTAATCATACATTCAGTTAGCATTTTCATACTTGTAGGTGTACTGGGAAGATGAAATTGCTACTTTCATGCAATGCAACCAATCCTAGATTAATTTCTCCTGTCATTACTTATAGCAACAATCTGTATTCTTTGTATAGTTCTGCTGCCTTTCACCCTGTTCAAGATCTACTGTCATTCATAGTACAGTAGATATGTAATTGAACAATGATAAAGAAATAGAGGCTTTCACTTTGAATTTTCCTAGATTAGAAAACCATTCCATTGGTTATTTGTGACCATTTTTTCTAGGTTTGGGGGTTTTTCTTCTCTAGGTATAATGTTTTATTTTGTATTTTCTCAAAACACAGTGTAACTTACACAGGGGAATTTAACAGGCATTTTAGAACTGAGTTGTCATTTGCACTCATGAGTTATTTGGCTTGTCTGTCCTTATCCTAGCTACATGTGATGTCAATCCTCTATTTGCAGCACATTTTCATAAATCAAAGTGATTCTAATATTAAGGAAGAATACATAGATATAGCTGCTGCAAAAGGATAATAACTTTGGTCTCTAGGGTGCAACTTGTGTCTCTGCCTCAAGAAAAAAAAGAAAGGCAGGTTAGAAACAATGGGTTCAAAGTGATGGCAGGGGGACATGGAGAGAATTGCTGTGCTGTTCTCTCTTCTTTGAGGAGCTAGACAGATGCTACATATTGAAGATATCTTGGGACAAAAATACCTGAGGGATGGAAAACACTGCAAGCTTCAGATCAGTCATTGCAACTCAATCTGCTCTTCCTTTTTGTTGCCACTAGCTTGTTATTTGAATTACCTTGGGGATGTTTGCTTTTTTCTCTACTGATCTTGTCATAGCCCATGCTTGCCTAATTTCTATTAGTCATGAGTTTCTTCTGCTTTGAATGTCAGAATTGAGCAACTGAGCCCCACATAGGAGTGAGAAAGAAGCCAAGGCTTGTCTTGCACCATATGAAATCCCAACCTTTTCAACAATAAGTAGAAAGCTGAAGAGTTTAACAGAATCTAGTCAAGTCTGTCTAGAGGGACCCATTTTTAAGCCAGCCTGATCCATGCTGGTGGGAGACATTGTTTGCTGAGCCAGCAGAGAGGCTGCAGCAGGGTTTGGCAGTGAAGCAAGTCAGCTGCAGCCCTTCCCTTCAGCTCTGAGTGCTTCCCAGTTTTTCACTTTGAAGTCATTGCCACTTGTTTGTGTCACTCAGTCAATGAAGGCTAGATCACAGCTGAAGCTCTCTGGGTATTTTGGCTCAGTATTCCATTCATGATTTCCCAATCTTTTTCAAACAGGTTTTGCTAGAATTTGATAAGTGGAAATGAGCAAATAAATTTGAAATTGATAGGATTAGTAGGTCAAATACTATTAATTTATTTTGAAGAAAATAATTATTAAAAAATCCCCTACAATCTATCTGCCTCTTTTAGGTTTCACTTGATCATGCTTTGTAGTATGTGGCCACAGAGCTGTCCTGTAAAATACCCTAAATGCAAAACCCTGAAGTGCTAAATTTCTGCCACTAGCATTCTTCCCTAAGAAGTTGCATCTAGATATCTCTGTGATTACTTCACTCAATTTGAAGCCCAGTTTCTTTCCAAATCAAGGGTCAAAGGAGAAAAACAGCAGGAAATGCTTGTGTTTCAGATGGATCAGGTACTACTACCAAGTTGTCAGCCAGCTGGTTGGTGACTTTCCTTGAGTTTTTTAAATCAAGACAGTTTTGGAAATGTACAACATTGATGTCATTGCCTCATTTGTGTCAGTTATTGCAGAATAAAAGATAAAACATCTGCACCAAACAGAATCTTAGAGCTTTTTATTTGTAATAGCAATGAATTTTTCATATAGTTTATCAAACCTAAAAGCAGTGATATAAATTATTGTAGAAATTTATTGTTAATATCAGAGCTTCATCACAATTATTGAATATTACCAGTCCAAAGCAGTTAAATAAAGTAGTTTCATATTATCTTAACATGCTGGACAATATATATCCACTATAACTTGTAAAACTGGGTAACAGCCTTTCTCATCTCCCTCATTTTAGCACAGGCAGAATGTGAAGACAGAAAACACCAAACCACATGTTGGCAACATGCATATAAAGAGAAAATATTTGTTCATTTTTATGTATGTAAGGGCAGTTTTTTTGGATTTGGATTTTGTTTCAGTGGATTTATTGGTATGGTTCCCAGACTGCCCATAAGCAGAGCACAGGCTGGCTATGGTTGAAGGAAATTAAACACCGAGGTAATTCTAGGGCAATGTTCTACTTTGTAACTGCTCCTGACCTTCAGCATTGCATCTAGCCCTTAGTGTAAGTGCTTATTTCACCAATGACTTACTTTTGTAGCAAAGGTGTCTGATTTTTGCAGTAAGATGTTATAGATATATTTATATGATATACATCAGAAATTGCATTTAATAAATAGAGCACCCATAAAATACATCTACAGGCTTTTTCATACTTGCAGTTATTCAAACCTATAGCAATTATCTCTTTGGTATTCAGACCCCACTAGAGGCTTTCATTTGATCCACTGTTGCTGATAAAATTTAATGGCTAATTTCAAATTATGAGCTTTGTGGGGAGAAATACTTGATTTACAAAGTGAGGAAGGTGCCATGCTTTTCTGCCTGTCCCATTCAACACTCAGGTGGTCAGAGTATTTACTAATGAGGGGGAGAATCTGCATTCTGAAGGCAGGACTTGAATTTTTGTTGTCCATAACCCTTGAGTTCCTAAATCTGTGGTTTGAATCTGGCAGAGGGAGGCTGGTCCTCTCTTCCTCCAGATGAGCATACTGAGTCACTCACAGAGAATAGGGTTCTGTCATGAGTGCTGCATGAGCTTTTAACTTCTGTGGCTGCTCTCAGAAACATCTCCAAGTAGAATAAAAACTTCATTTCTGCTTCAGTGGGAACCGTGACTTTCTACTTCCTCACCTCAGGAAGATAAAATAGCCCCCACTACACTTTTGTTTTATCTTGGGACCCCACATGGAGTACTTTTTCCAGCTGTGAGGGTCCCAACACAAGGACATTGACCTGTTGGATTGAGTCCAGAGAAGGGCTACTAAGTCAATCTCAAGTCTGGAGCACCTCTCTCATAAAGACAAGCTGAGAGTTGGGGCTGTTCAGCCTGGAGAAGAGAAGGTGCCAGGAAGACCTTACAGTACAGTACAGTACTGAGGGGCTACAAGTGAGCTGGAGAGGGACCTTTGACAAAGGTATGAGGTGATAGGACAAGAAGAAATGGCCTTAAGCTGGAGAACAGGCTAGATTAGATATTGGGGAGAAATTCTTTACTGTGAGGGTGGTGAGACACTGGAGTGGGATGCCCAGAGAAGTTGTGGGCTCCCAATCCTTGGAGATGTCCAGGACTGATCTAAATGGGGCTGTGAGTAACGTGGTCTAGTGGAAGGTGTCCCTGCCCGTGTCAAGGGGTTTGGAACTAGATGATTTTTAAGGTTCTTTCCAACCCAAGCCATTCTGTGATTGTGTAATTTGATTGCAATCCTTGTTTCCTGTAAATATTATGATTTGTTAGCTAAACCACATATTAATAGTGCTCAGGAGTCATGCCTGAAACTCTCCCTCCCAGTCACAAGGCAGGTGTGAACCATGGACAAAAGGGCCCGAGAACAAGAAAGTATTCTGGGAAGTGTGGTAAGTCTAAAAACTAAATTACCATTCTTCTTCATATCTCAGTGTGCAATTTTCCTGAGCAATGTGCAAAAATAACAAGCCAGAAATACATTATTGGCTGAAAATACAGAGAATACTGTGAAAGCCATCCTGGAAAATTGTCCAGTTATTACATAGCTTATTACTAACTTCTTTTTTTATTATTGAACTCTGAAAATTACATGTTTTATCCTTATATCAGCACTACAATCTTTGGGCTCCAATGAGCCTTCAAGTCTTCATAAACCTCTGAAGAAGCCTGGACCCTGAAGGACTGGAAGGATTATTTTCTCTGGAGGAACTGCCTTCTCTCTAGAGAGCTCTGGTGTTGGGTCAGGCTTTGAGCTCAATAGCCACTGAGTGGAGCAGGCAGGGAACCTCTGCATCCCACACTCACCCGCCCTTCACATCGGGTGGGGGATTTATTTCCTCATGCCAGTTTGTCTTCTTCTATGAGAGAAAGAGGCCTTATCACCAATTCTTACTGTTACTTTTTAATATTCAAGTCCACATCCCACACTGGATAGTAATTCTCTGTGAACAAGCAAGATTCTAGGCATCCTAAAATTACCACTTCTATAACATATGGGGAGATTTGTATATATAATTTCTTAGTGGGTATTTGCAAGAGCCTTAGCAGCCAGTGAAAATTTATGAATTCTTTATAGACCATTTCTTCTGCAAAACTCTCTACTGGGTTGCAGATAATTGAAAAAAGAAGTTTAATTGTTTTTTGCAGATTTAGTTAGTAGAAAAATCTTTGCATTTCAAGTGCTGGAGGAGAGCATGCTTATGGCACTTTGAAACTCTTTCCATCACTGAAGAATAAACTATTTTGCACAAGATCATGTTCAGATTTGAACCCAACCTGGATTTCATGACTTCTGGTTCTCTCTTCTACTCATTAGCTGGGTTTTTTCATATGGGTAAATTAAATACAGAAAGCTTTGAAAAATACTGTATTGAAAAATATGCATTTTGAGCCTCAATGAGACTTTGAATTTTTAATATGCTGAAAAATTCTAAGCTGAAAATAATCCTTTTTTATTATAAAGCTTCAAGCAATTTTGCAGAGATAGGTGTTGAGAATGCTGTGTCATTTGCATTATGGCGCATATCCTGTTAAAGGACTTATTCAAGCCCATAAAAATGATCACTGATTTCAGTGGGCTCTGGATGAATCCCATACTTGCCAACTTGTAAAAATGCTGTCATTACAGAACTCAAGTTTTGACTGTAGAAATTTCAGTTTGACAACTTGATTGGCAAAGACTTTAATACAACTATTTATATACTCAGTGGTTTACAAAAGATGTTCCCCAAACTTAACAACTTCATCATTCTTTCCTTATGTATAAAAATCATAACTTTGCACATAGAATTGCAATCTGCACAATGAAAAGGCATATTTCAATCTTTATTTTCTAATATTTCTCCCCTTTATCAAACTTGAATGTTTTGTGAATGTTTATATAAAGCATAGAGTGCACCAAAACCACATGAAGCTGTTATCCCCTCTGTATATTCTTAAATTGCCTTATTATTAAGTTACTTCTTATAAACCCTTGGAACACAAATACTTTCAGTTTTAATTGAGGAGGTGTTTGTTTTCAGGTAAATAGCAGTCCTGTAGGTTTTCCCCTCTGCCTTGAAGTACTATTGCACCAAACATTATGCATATTTTTCAAGGAACCTCTCATTTTTTAGTGAACTGATTTTTGTCAAGACAAGGAAAATAGATTCAAATGGGCTTATAACTCTCCAATCTGTGGGAGAGACCATAATCAGCTGCAGGAACACTGTGGTTCTGAATATACTGTGAAGAAAAAAGAAAAAACACCACGAGCACTTTTGTGTCTGTTTCCCATGGGTATTTATGCAGCGTACATTTAAACCATTTTACATGCATCCTATTCAGTTGAGAACTAATAGTATCATAAATGAGCTGTTCCAATTCTGTGTTTGGGCTTAACTGTGCCTATTTATATTCCAGTATAACTCCCCTGGTTCAAGATGAAGTTGTGCCTGAGGTGAGTTTGACCATTCTATTCCATTCCATTCCAGGACTCTGTGTCACCAGTGTGCAGCTGCCCTGAGGATGTGACCGCTGCAGGAGGTACAGACCTGGCACTGATCTGCAGGTAGTGCCTTCCTTACAAAGACTCTCTTGCAAAACTGTTGACCACTTTTGAATGTTTATTTTGGAATGATGAGCCTGAATGAATAAAGTAAATCACTGTCCAGAATGTTTAACCTTCGCAGTTTCTGCAGGTACGTGTTTGTATTGGTGTCTCAACATGGGTTTGTATAAATCATCACCTTTAACTTCATCAAAATCACATTTTGTAAATACTTCTAAGACAACAACAAAAAATAGACTACTTTTCCAGTCTGTTTTTCCTATTTATTCTGAAATAGTTGGGTGTTTGTCCACTAATCACTTGATCTGTTGCTGTTTTTCCCTCTGTTTCAATAGGGGATGAGGTGTTTGCCAGTTGTCCTCTAAACTTGTTGAAGAACTTTGACTTGGTCCAAGGCAAGAAATGCTCTTGATAGGTTGGCATGGAGTTCATGTGGAGAGCTTGCTGGAGTCATGTATATTGTCAGCACCAAGAGCTGTAATTCAGAGTATTAGCAAAAAGACATCTATTCAAACAAGCAGAGCCATCCTCCATCCTAAAGGTGCAAGTTCACACTAAGCAGGAATCTGCCCGTATCTCCACATAAATGTTCACTTCAGTCTGATGTTTGCCCAAAAGAGTGTTGACACTTTAAGATATAAAAAAAGAGTCAAGAAATCTGTTCTTAAAAAACCTGTAAGTATTTCCTCTGCAGGAACATACTCAGTCTTGCGTTATAAATTTGTTAACCATTGTTAAATATTTTCTTTATCTAATTCTAATTCACCACCGAATTACCTCTACTTTCTAAATATAATAATGCATTCTTTAAGCACAGAACTTTCACTTAATGCTGGCATTTGTGTATTGTGGACATCAGACTACTTAGAGTAGAGTAACCAGGTGTCTGGCACTCGCTCTCTAAAGCTGGGTTTTTGTGGGCTCTGGCCCCACCAGTGGTCTGCTTCATCAGTAGGAGCTTTCTCCTGGCAGAGGGCTGTGCCTTCAGTCCCAGTCCCACAGTTTCACAAAACTCTTCAAATGGAACTATAATTTAATTTACCTTTATTTAATTTAGCTTTGTTAAAGATGAGCTCTCTCTTCTTCAAGGGTGAAATTGCTGATTTTGAGAAGGAGATTATTTCCCTTGTTTTGTGCTCTTTCAAGACTTCAGGTAACAGCCCACAGGGGAGGAATCCAACATTGCTTCTCCAGGATGGAGCCAAAGTCTGTTTGTGAGCTGGACTGAATTTGCAGCTGAAGAAACAACTTCTTGTGCCAAGGCTATCAGCTGCCCTCTCAGTAACAAGGCTCTGGGATTAATGTGTCAGTGTGACTTGGCAATCACAGGCATGCTTCAGGCAAGCAAAAACGCTGTTTAAGACTACTCTTGAGCACCTTTCCAATACTCTTGCTGTCATGTCTCATTGCAGACAATTCTCTTAAAGGTGAGCACAGCAGCTTGCAGAGAGATGGGGAATAAAGCGAAAGAAAGAACAGTTCATGTTCCTTTTACCTAAAATTTCTGACTTTATAAATTTAGTTTTGCATTAGGCCTTGTCTGTGACAGCAACTGCCTCTGAGCATCCATGAGCAAAGCAGATTTGGCTGAGCCCACTCCCCAAGGCTCACACACTTCTTTCTGCTGTAGTCAGACTTCTGAGCATGAACAGACAGATTAAAAGGGAAATGGCAGACTAACTAAAGTACCCTTTTCTTCCCCTGCATATTCCCAAGTCCTGTGTTGTTACCAGTTCAGTAAAACAATGAATGATCACAGGATTCAGAAGATTACAAAAGCCAACTCATCTATCAGGTGCCAGGAAAAAAAAGAAAAACTGAATGAAAAAAAAACAGATTACTAAATGGAAATGGTTCATCTGCTACATGAGCCATAGCATATCATAGGAGCCTGCCCTCTCCTCTGGTGCCAGTTTACTGCTGAGGGCAGAGCATCAGCATCTTGAACAGCTGATGGCAAGAGACAGCATCTCATGCAAATTGTAAGGTCATGGATATGGCAATAAATCTGCAAGGATTTCAGTAGCAAAGCCTGTCCTGTTTCCCTAGGGCTGGTCATGTTGCTAAATTTGATCTGAAAGCTATGTATCTGTAGTAAATTATCCTTTCCTAAGCCCTTTTCCAACCTCCACAAACTTTCTGCAAAACCAGATGGGGATTTAACCACTGTTCTGCTTTTTCAAGCCTGCCTCAGGATTAGTATTATAAAAATCAAATAGGAAAGTAATGAAAGTACATCTCGTTGGCAAGGTACGTCTCTGGGGAATAGTCAGCTAATGCCAAGATTAAGTTCAAAGCTGATACATGCATGATAAGTCTGGATAATACAATTTACAAAATTATATCATATTTTAAACTCAGACTGATACATTTTGTGTGTCTGCCTTCTCTGGGAGATGAGTATTGTGAATCACTGGGGTACCAAAGTCCTTCTTTCCAGCAGCTAGACACTGGATGTGTTTATGCCAACCTAGCAGACCATTAAATTCCCATCTAGGAATAGTAGGCTGTTACATCTACTGGTATATTGGGACTGGCAATTGGCAATGACTAATATCCCTAATACTTTCATCACAGCTGGAATTGTATGGATAAAGATACAAATCTAGCTCTGAATGTAACTCATGTCCTGCTATGAGGCATAAATATGTTTGTGGGAACTTAGATGACAATGTTCATCCCCATTGCAGGTGTCTTTAATGGGTAGCCATAAAAAGATACAAAGGTAATTATCTTTTCTATCTTGCAGTACTTCACTGAAGTGCATTTGCAAGGTAGCAAAAACTGTTTCCTAAAACTGTTCAGTTAGAACAATAATAATGAATGCTAAAGGTGAACTCTCATTCAAATATGAAATTGCTGATTTGCAGAAGGAATGATTCCTCTGGAAATCTTTATGTAAGGTCCAAATTATAATGTATTGCTTTATAAGTGGAATTTTCAGGCTTGCAGAAACCTCTAGAAGGAATACAGGTTGAGATGAAAAGAACAAGTAATAGTTCTTGATAAAATTCTTTAGACTTCACATTATAATTTCTGTGGGACTCTTTCTGTAAAATTCAGTCTTCATTTTTGTATTCTGTGAGATTTTTTCCATAAAGTAATTACAGTTTTTAGGTTTCTTTTGCTATTTTTCCTGTTCTTTTTTACTTCTCACAGATAGTCATGCACCTTGGAGAGTAAGTGCAAGTGATTTGATGGAAAATGAAGGGGGTTTTGTGATGAAGGAACCGGCCTGAAGCTCCTGAGACCTGGCAAGGGCTTCTGTGCAGAGCACCTGGCTCTGTATCAGAGCTTTTGTGTGATCCAGAGCAGGCAGCAGCTGGTGCCCAGGAGCAGCCCTGCAAGGCTTGTGGAGCAGACAAGACATATTGGACATGGAGCCTGGCTCTGGGCAGAGCTTGGTGGCTCCACACTGTCCCTCCCTGCCAGCCAGGAGGTGCGGGAGCAGTCCTGGTCAAGCCTGGGAGCACCAAGCTGCTCCTGGTGGGACCACAACTGATGCTTACCCAGGTTTAGGCAGAGTCACCAGCATCCCACTCCTGGGACAAGTATCCCCTCCACCACCTGCAGCATGCACACAGCAGCACCCACCCACCTTTGGTAGAGCATGGGGAGTCCCTTTAATTCTGTCCCTTTCCCGGGAACTCATCCCAACCACAGCAATATTCCACTCACTCTCCATAGCTTCTTTCAAGACTCCAGTGATGCTCTACCCATCTTACTGCAGCTCCCAGACAACTCCAGAACACACCTGAGTAAATGAAGGCAGCCACAGACCTCTCTCTGATAAGGTTAATGTGATTATTTTGCTTTTGGGTTTAGTACAGCTGCATAGTTTGTGTGTGACATGACTTTTGCAAATATTGGTGCACTTTGTTATTGTTCTGGTTTGAAAACCAATAACCTTTACCTTGGAATTATGATATGTTGTCAATTTTCTCAAGTGAGACTGCAACAATACTGGTAATTATTGACCCTACAGTACATCAGATGATCTCCCTAGGCTTATTTTTCCATATGAAAAAGTGAGAGCAATGCAGGGTTTTATAAAATCTCCTGATACTGAAGGACAGCAGATTGTGGTTGCCTTTATTGCTTGCTAAATGGTCAGGTAACCTCACCAGCACTAACCTTCCCCAGAAACATCATTTCTGGATGGAGATTATTATTTGTTTCAAGAATGTCTGTGTATCTGAAAGGAATAATAATACACTGAGTAGAATTAAGATAATGCTGAACTTAGAACAAACATAGCTGAGATTTCAGCTGGGGTGAGACTATCTTGATGCCAGAATAAACACTCTAGTTTTACTTTGGCCTTCCTTTGGAAAAGCTAACTGCACACACATAGTTGCCAGCTTCTGTTGGCTGAGTTGACACACTTCTTACAAATATAGATTTAACTCAGCCAGTGATTACAACAGACTTTCTTTGCCTTTATATGGTTGTTTCATGTTTCTCTGCATCTAGCTCAGCCCACTCTCAATAACATCATCACAGCCTAAGAAACATACTTTGTGTTTCTGGGCATCCTTTGCAATTTCTTGAAAGAGTGTGGCACTCTTGAGGGGTGCTAAACCTACCACTTCTAGTCAGTTGTTGAAAGCTGATAGCATCAATAAAGAATTATGCTGATAAGTATTAGAGCAGCCCACTTTCCCTCACAAGAAATATGATGTTCTTTATCACCTTACCCCAAGATTGATCCATATTCAGCTTTTTTTAAATTATTATTAAAGTATCAGACTTCATATATTCATGGAATAATTATTTACCAAAACCTTCACCGTACTTAAGCAGAGGGGTGTCCATACTTCCAAATAAAGTTTTCCCCAGGACAATGGTCTCCAGGACTATTAGCATTGTATTGACAGAGCAAGAAAGTGCAGCCTATGTCCCTATATATTATGGTTGTTTTTTGCTGCAAACCAACACAAGCTCATGACTGTTTTATTTCTTCATGGGAAGCTTTGCAGAGGGCAAATAGGATAACTGAGTTCTGAGTCTGTGAGAGACAGCATAATACCACAAACTTGCAGCCAGCCTCAACTTCTATTATTCCTGGGTCAAAGCAAGGGGCTGGAGTGCTAGAGTGCTGCTCTTGTTCCTTTTTACCAAATTGCCTTTTTCCTGCCACCATTTCCTTACCACAGTGGCCCTTCCTGCTCCTCAGTGCCTGGTGAGGTGCAGTCAGGTTTGGCATACCATTTGCTGTGACCCCAGCACAGCTGCTAGAAACATTGACAGCATGAAATTCCCTCTTTTCAGTCACAAAATTCCCTAAGGAGGGTTTAATAGAACCAGAACCAGAGCAATATAACTCCTGGTGTCTGTGTTTTGTGTTTGTGGTGTGGATCCTCTCTGTGTCCGAGTTCGTATCACGGCTGTGTAGATCTGAGATAGAAATGTTCACTGCTTAAACATAACTGACAATTTTTATTTAGTGTGATTTTATTTAGTGTAACTACCCAGAGCTGGCTTTGGTTCCAGTATGGCTGGATGAGACCTGTGGAGTTGCACTGTGTGAACAGGTCATCTGTAACACCAGGAAGCACTTGCGCTGTTTGCAGGGGAGATTGTGTTTTCTGTGTCTAGAAAGTGAATCTATTGGTCCACATACCAGCCTTTTGGAAATTAGTTGCAAGGTATTTCCATATGTAATAGCTAGTAGGTATGAAGAGAGAGTGAAAGCTACTTTGATTTAATTTTTTTGTCAGTATTGCTTTTAAAGAAGTTTAAAAACTTGCATAGAGGCCAGTTGAAAAACTTGCTTGAGGAGGCAGGAGAGGAAGGGAAGGCCTCTAGTTCATGACATGAATTTAGTTCATTAAACTTCAGAGTACTTACATTTTTGTTTGCCAATTGCTGAAACAACCCCTCTCTTTTAGCTGAGAGGAGAATCCAGGGAAGGGTGTTCAAATACAAAAAGCACAGAGCCAAGAAATGGTTTATTGTGCTGCAGCAGAGTTGTCCTGTGTGTTTATGGAAAATATTAGTGGGAGATTGTGTTCTAAAATATATTAATAAGAAGAAGGTTCTCACATTTCAGAAACATTTCATGCAGCTCATTTGTGGCACAGGATTTTGTCAGGATTTCTCCCATAACCAGACAAGTCATCTCTGCTTTTTGCTGCAGAGGTCACAACAAAAGCTTACAGCTTTGTCACCACCTCCTTACTTGCCTACATCAGCTCTTTGAGTGTTATATCCTAAAATCCAAGTTTACACGTGCTTTTGAACCAGGCAGATGGAATTGAAGCACTATGTATGTGTTAACACAATTCGGTGGTAGCTGTTAATTTTACTGAAAGCAGAGGTTCTTCATTCTGCTGGAAGTTTGCTCCATTGTATCTCCAACAGAGGCTGAAATTTGCTGCAGAACTTCAGGAATCCCTGTAACATTTTGGTCATGCCTAGGGACCCTGTGCCTGAAGTAGAGGAGTTCACGCTCTCAGTCCTGGGATAAAGCCAGCACCTGATTTTAAAAATATAAACAAACATAAAGTTGAACCAGTGACACTTATTTCCAACCTCTAAAACTACCAAAGAGCTTTCACTGCTGACTGTCTTTGGAATTAATGATAATTGGATTTAAAAGTGGTAATACTTTGCTAATAGGATAGCAGGAGAAATCTGTGTCAAACAAGGGGTATAGATGGGGTGAATACTGACATTCACAGTGGCAGCAAGTAACCTCTTAAAATACTGGCATTAAAGAGGAGCTGTTAGGGGGGTTATTTTTTGAAAGGACAATCTGAGTTGATGTTTTTGAGAAAACAAAGCCTGAGGCAATGGTGACATGCCTTGGGGTCATCCAAAGTGGCTCAGGATGGGGATGGGGAGGAAGCATGCAGGGCACACAGAAAAGTGCCAAGTGCCAAGAATTTGCTCCTTTTCCTGAAGCAGGAGGATCAGCCATCAGAAGTTTAGGAAATCCTGCCACAAATGAAGAAACATGTTCCAGACAAAACTTTCTTACATCTGCATTATTGGAATAAACAGTAAGGAAAATGGACCGAAAAGATGTGCCTAGTATTTCCCTTCACCTTCCCAGATGCAAAGCAAGGTATGTACAGGGCACATTCAAGTTCCCATTTGTCAAAGTACTACCTAGAAGAGACTTTTGAAGCTCAGTGTGAACTAAAATTCTCTATTGCATAGCTGCAGTTGTCCAAGTCTGGGCTCTGTGGTACTTTCAACACAAGCTGCACACTAAAAAATGGTACTATTGTATTGGGGAAAGGAGGGAGATGAGGGAATGAGAATACCAGTGCCTTCACATCCCAGCTCCAGCAGGGAGATCTGTGTCTGCAAACAACATTCATTGCTCTAAGTTCATCCTAGGAGAACTGAGGAAGAGGTCTGATTTCAGCAGCCCATGCAAGCTAAATGAGAAAAGGCTCTGCTGTTGGTTGTTCAGTCCCATCGTGAAGTCCCCAAATCAGCCCATTAGACATTTATTAATTAGCATCACTATAGAGCAAATATCTTTTTTTAGTAAAACCTGAAAAGTGCCTTGGCAATCCCACTTTAGGTCTAATCTAGACCTATCATTAGAGTCAACTTTCATTGAAATTTCATGGAATTCTTATTGGTTGTTTTTGGTTTGTTTTTTTTTAACTTGAAAGGTGTTCAAAGAGGACAGAATTTTTAGTGAATTGGATCCAAGAGCCATTTCATCATGCTCAAAGCAGATGTTATCAGGAAGGATCATTTGTATTGGCAGTCCTTCAAAAGGTTACCCTCTAACCATGCTCAAATCAGGTGAGTCCCAGAGAGCTCCTACTTGATTCTGGCCATGGCTTTGGAGTCTGCAGCCACCCAAGCTAGAAGACAGCTGTTAAATTTTAACAGACATTATAGTTTCTGTTTGATCTATTAAACTTAGGTAACCTCTGATTGGTACATACATATTTTTAGACATCAGCATATTAGTAAACACATGAAAGCTGATCAAAAGGTATAGTCTCCCCTAGGACTTAAATACAACTTTTTTAGTACAAAATTTGAATGGTTTCATCTTTAATGTACTGTAAGATTCTGGTACATTTTTTAAAAAACAGAAAATGTTATAAGTTAGCAATTCTTTTTCTTTTTCATCTCCTCTCCTCTCCTTGAAGGAATGAAAAATTTTAAAAGAACACCAATAACAATTATTTTGTACAATTTGTGAAATACTCTATGTGCTGGGCAGGTGACCCACTGTTCAGCAGCCCAGGAAACTGGTACAGACTCTGCCTGTCATCAGATTCAGATTAAAAAAGAAATGGTGGTGCTTATTTGCACTTCTTTTACAAAATGAACTCTGTGGGTGAACCACTTAAACAAAGCACCAGTCCTAGCAAATAATGTTGGTATTTAATTTACTCACAGTGGGTATTTAGAAATTTACTCATGTGAGAGAGCAAGTTGTGCCCTTTCTGCACTCTTGTGCCAGGGCTGCTGCAGCCTCTCCAGTCACTTTTGCTTGGGGGCTGGCGAGTCTGGGGGTGGGGAGGAAGGGATCTGGGACCCAGTGCAATTGTAACTGCAAGAAATGTTGTTTAAATTTCTCTTTGTGCATGTGTGATACCTTTGTTTGCTTTTCTGTTAAACAAAGTTGCTTTGAAGGGTAGAGGGGAAGGCAGGTGAGATGTCTCAGACAATTCTGAGCCCTGATTCTTACAGATTCAGAGGTCTGTCCCAGAGTGCTCCAAGGCATTGGCAAGGCATTGTCTTCTGTGGGGAGGAGGATCTGCCATGCAGTCCCATCTCATGGGCAGGTCCTGAGATTAGGGTGAAAGGCTGGAATCACATAGATTACAAATGGCATCTTCCCCACATCTAGAAAGGAACCAGAGGCAGCAAGATCTTTTCATATGAGGGAGGCCTCAGCTCAACTCTAAGATTTTGCTTATAGGAAAGAAAGGTCAAACATACTTGGTGGTTTTAGCAAAATTACTTTAACTTCTTTTCGTTTTGAAAAGATTCAGCACATATTTAATATAGCTCTTTAAAGCTGAGAATCCTCTTTCCCTGATATCCCCAATCTTCCTTCCTGAGCATCAATTTTCTGAAACACACCACTTTGTCTAGCTTGTCACTGGCTGAACATTAGTTATTCTAAAAATGCCCTCTTTGTGTCTGAAGGTATTTGGTCTGGCTGCCTGACAGAAGGCTGTGAAAAACAGCCCCCAGCTCTCTCTTGGTCTGTCTCACACCAGTGTGGAGCCCAGGCTGGCACTGCCCAGGCTGTCACTACCCAGCTGTCCCACAGAAGATGCTGACAAGCTGTAGCACCTTCACTTCTGAAAACTGCCAGAGTCAAAGGGAAGGATGGGAAGGATATTCTGCTTTTCACAGAAGCTGGACATGCAGCAAAAGGGGTGCTGTAACCTGAACATTTGCAGCACGATATAGCTGGACAAAGAGGCTACACAGACCCAATCAGAATGTTATCTACAAGATAAATATTTGAACTGAAGCAGGCTCTTCAGGCCCTCTGTTCATGTGCCACACACTGCATGCACTGGCAGCTGTCCCAGTGACACAGTGAGCTGGAATTGTGCTGCTCAGGTGCACGTGCTCCCACACTCTGAGCTAGCTTGGAACACAAAAGGTCTTCATGAGCTCCAGTTCTGTGCCCATAATCATGATCATCCTCTGTAGTCAGAAGGAAGCAGGCACATCTTCCACAAATTACTGAAAGAATTACCGAAGATGGGCATTGTGGTTACAGCTGTACTTTGGGAGATTTATTTTTTTTTTCTTTTTAAAAAACCACAGCCTAAGAGATCCACCAATACTTTCTCCCTGCAAAGACCAATCCTGCAGGGCAACCCAGGGAGAAATATTGCTTGTACAGGGCTTTTCTTTTGCTATATTTTCTTTTTCCAAGGTGCTTTTATTTCTTCAAAGATATATTCATGGTGTTCAAAAGGCATATACACTGGTCTTCCCACTGTAGGATTTTTCTACCTGGTGACAATGCTATGCAAAAAAATATATTTTGCATTTTTTCAGTTTTCTGAGGCCAAAAGAACATAATAAAAATCATGAGATGGAGGATGCACCAGGAAACTTAAATTCACTGGAATATAGGTCCCATTCAGGAATGTCTTTTATGAAGTATAAGAATATACTTTATATAGAATAGAGCATTAAATAAAAGACCCTCTTCCTGTTTAAAGCCATTCCCCCTTGTTCCATCACTATATTTAGAATAAAGTCTAATTTGATTTTACAGTTGGTATTGTTGTAATGTCCACAACAGTCCTTAGCAAATTACTCCAGCAAGTCAAATGGTCAAAACTTTGCAATTAACTTCAAGAATTTATTATCAGCTCCTATTTCTTGAATTCTGTACCGTGGATAAGTTTCTGGTCCTTCTATTCTCATATTTCTGATCTCTGTGCAGGTACTGAGGAATCACAAGAGGTGTTTGTTGCCAGGGACCTCTGGATGCTGTCAGGTCCAAATCCTCTGCTCAGAGCAGCTGCAGCCAGGGCTGGTGCCCAGGGCTCTGCTTGGTCCAACTTTGGGTGGATACTCCAAAATCTCTCTGGGTAACCTGTTTCAGTATTTCACTACACCCTAGTGAAAAAGTGTTTTCTTATGTTTTAGAGGAATTTCCTATGTTTCAGGTTTTGTCCATTTCCTCTGGTCTTGTCACTGCAGAGAAAAGTCTGGCTCATTCTTCTTTCCTTCTCACCACAACTATCAGGTATTTATCAAAAATAATACAATGTCCAGTTAATTATTCCCTGTGACATCAAATTCCTTTCAGAACACACTTCTTTCCCTTTCAATGACCACTGCCTGGCTTCTCCCAGTTTGGACAAATTCATTCCCATTTGCAAAAGTACATTAATCATTCATCTTATCAGCTTGTGCAGATTGAATTATAGGAGTGGGTTTTCCTCTTTACGGTTTGCCAATTTCCCATTTTCCTGGTAAATTGTTGTAAATGAATTTCAATTTTTCTATGTTTGAGATTTGCTGAAGTGGTTCAAGTGGAGGACCATAGCAAACTTGTTTAACTCTTGCTCTGAAATCCATGTTCTGTGTATCTGTGTAACAAGGGAGAAGAGTGGGAATGGGAAGTGACACAAGAAGAAGGGACACTGTTTGGATGACTGAATTTGGTGAGAGACTTGGAAGTTCATAATAATAATTTTCAGTAATTTATTATTCTTATTTGGTGATTCTGTACTAAGAGCAGATTTTACTTGCAAGATCTGGCAATGAGATGGTTACAATTTTTTAATACAGCTTTGTTATTCAAAAGAGAGATTAAGATAGAAATGAATTGACAGTCTACCCACAGTTGCACTTTACAATTCGTAATGCAGTACACGAACAGGAACAGTCTATTCTATAAACTTGCTCAGCTTCCACAGATCTATAGATCCGTAATAGACAGGCCAGTGACTCAAGGAAATCCTGCTAAAAGATGCTGTAGTCATGGCTCACAAAAGCCCACTGAAGTCACGACCAATGAGTATGAGTCATGTCAGTGTGAGCACCATGCCCCTCGTCATGCACCAGCCTTTTATCTGGTTTCTTTCCTCTTAGTGGAAACTTGGAAACTGCCTCACCTCCCAGGAAGATTGGTAACTGCTAATATGCAACCTTAGATTGTTGAACTCAGCCTGAACCCAGTTTATTTTTATTTCTGCATAGAGGACGTGAATTATCATTCTGACACCAGATCTGAGTAAGCAGATGCACTCCCTGTGATCACACGTGTTCTATTGCAGAGGCAGCAGCTCCAGCACTTCCTCCCAGCACTCTGCTCCTATATATATTCCTGAGTGGCATGGATAGGTTTGCATGGGCACGTGGGAAAAGGATTGTGTGCCCTGGGGAGAAGTGTGTAGGAGGGAATTCTTCTCAGACAGCAGAGTCTGCGGTTCACAGCTGAGAACGACCCTCCATTGATTGACCACCATTGTAGCAGTATTTTCAGCTGGTTTCTCTGTTGCCTCTGTTTCTCTTATAAAAACAAAATTGCATATTTTCCAAGGAAACTGTCAGAAACTGTATTAAACAAATGCACGCTTTAGAAAAATCGCTAATTTTAGAATGATCATAAATATTTATAGCAGACAGACGATAAACAGCACCTTAGTGACCATGCTCTGTTTATATAAATCCCTCCTAATTTAGAAAATGTTGAATTGATAGACTGAGACAGCCATAGTCAACAAGTGCATATTTGAGAAAACTGCTCTACAGTCTGCTGTGACCAAAATTTCCTCATTCGTACAGCATTCAGCTTTTGTTTCTGATTCAACCTACTTATATGAGTTGCATGCCATATTTTTTATAACACTCTATTCATTGTGAGTTTGCATGTTAGACGGTTTGCTCAGGCCCAGAGATTATAGCTGGCAGCAAACAGGCAGGTCCTCCAGCCCTGCTCCCAGCAGTGCAGAGGGTTTCTGCCCAAGGCTGGGAGTCCCTCGGTGGGCTGCAAGCTCTGGGCCCCAGGGACCACACAGGGCTGGAGGGTGAGCACACTGCAGTACCCATCCTCCTGAGCTGCTGCTGCTGCTGCACAAACCAGGTTATTCATTTACAGCAGTCAAAGAACTGCTGGGATTGTACATGGTTCAAAAGCTGTAACCAAAGCCATTGGTCTGTAGAAAACTGAACTGCAGCTAAGGAAGAGCCTGGTTTAGAGCTGTGCTTACAGTGTCCTGCTCCTGTCACTGTCTGATTCCATAGGTCCAGCAGAAGGCAGGAAACATAAAGGCAATGGAGGATGGCAGGGCAAATGCACCTTACAGCTGGATTGATTTAGAGTTGTTGAGAAATCATCACTCTAGAAGTTATTTCTCTAAGTGTTTCTAAACATCAGTCTTGGTCTCAGGCCATGTAAATCTCATTATCTGCCCAGAACAGATGATTATCTCTGAAAATATGTTCTGCCATCCACAGGTTATAATTGCAGTTAGAAGCTACTTTCAGATCTTTTTAGCACAAAAAGATATAATTAAATGTTAGTTCTGTATAGAAGCCTTGTATACAAGAAAATCATGCTCCTCATAATCATTCTATTTCATTTTCAGATTGTAATGGGTTGTTCAGCAGGGCTGTCCACATAAAAAATCATCTTTTATTATCACAGAGTAAAGCCTGTGACTGTCTTCTGTGATCAAAAGGAGAGGGTTAGCCATCTGTGAGCAGGTTCAAAGCTCTCAGATATGGGAAATAAGGGAGTTGCTGCGTTTCAGAATCTTCACCTAAACCACTACTGGCAATGGCACTGGATTCCCCAGTGATAATGAAGCCACATTCCCAAATACAAAAGTATTATTAAACTAATATTTCCTCTCCTGGTGCAGGAAACAGGAGCCCAGTTGAGTTGAAACCTTGTTAATGAGAAACTATCTGCCAAAATTACATGTCCCATTAAGGCTCAGCATTTTATACACTTGCATTATTGTGCCTTCTTCCCTGAGTTTGAGCCCAGTTTCCTGAAGTAAAAGCAACTTCATAAAAACTGGGAAGGCATGATGTGAGGAACAGTAGCTGAGGGCTTTGAGTACACAAATACCATTGCTGCATCTAGTTTTAGTGGTGTGGATTGTGGGAAAGGGCAGCTCTTCTAAAAGGATTTATAAGTTTATGTGATGAGGGGAAAGTGCAACTGAGCTACAGAATGGTGTGCATTTTCTCTCTGATAGCCTCATCCTCTGATATCCAGATTATGCTCCACTGTCCTTGGCCATGCTCTGTGCCTTAATTTGCTAAGAATGTTGTTACACTATTATATTTACTTAGTTAACCCAAATAAAGCCAAACTCCCAAGAATCTGCTGGGTTTGGTGGTTTGCTAAATCTGTGTTTTGATCAGAACATTTATTTTTATGTTTTGCCCATCTGCTAGACCTCTCTTACTGCTTTTTAACTTTATTAGTCATTGTTGCTGCTGTGCACATAAATCAATGATGGCATCATATGGTTTTGACTGCAACTTTTCTAAATATAACTGCTTTATATGGAATAAATTTAAGTCACTGGGTGGAATAATAAATTCTTCAGAGAACTACCCAGAAAGCTGTTTCTCAAGAAGCGATGAGGCTAGCACAGGGTTGTAAAAAAGTACTTCTTGAATGCTACTGTCTCACAGATCCTTTCTTGATTTTCTGTAGAGAGAATGAGTGTTTCTCATAGCATAGAATATTGCCTTTACATGAACTCTCTCCCTTATTAAAAGAAACACTGGTTTTGGAATTTATTTTTTGGTTTGGTTTGGTTTGGGTTTTTTTTTTTAGTTTGTTTTCTAGCATCCAAAGGAGTGGAGGTAGAGTTTGGACTTCTGTGCACTGAACTAAGGTATATGCAGGGAAATTTTTAGAAGGGGAGGGGAGCATGAGGAACAATCAGGACTCACTGTCTACAATGGATTTCAAGAGTAATCATAGAATCATTAAGGTTGGCAGTCACCATTAAGGTCACTGAGTCCAACCATCACCGTGACACTGTCTAGTCCACCACTGAACCACGTCCCTTAACAACACGTCTACACATCTTTTTAATACCTCTGGGGACAGTAACAACCACCCCTTCTGTGGAACCTGATCCAGTGTCTCACCACTCTCATCATAAAAATTTCTTCCTTATATTTAGTCTAAATCTACCGTGTTTTAGTTTAAAACTGTCTGTGGTTTGCAGGTTGAAATCTAGCTGTTTTGTTGAGCATAAGAGTACCTTCTGACAGTAGGAATGCAAGCTTGGGGCCAAGCTCTGGCAAGGGCATGTGGAATAGGTCTCATGGAAATCATCTCCAGGACAAAGTGTTTTTAATGCAGCTCCAGCAAGAAGACCTTGGTTGGTCTGGGGGGCTGGGGGTAGGAAAGGATGCCTACCACTGGCACTTCTGGCATTTCTCCTGACCTCTTAAATTGCTCTTGTATTTTTTTTTTTTTAAGGTTCATTTAGTTCCAGGTTCTGAGATATAGGATATGACTGCTAGATCCCAAAAGCACACTTTGTCCACAGGGGAGACTAAGAGGCCTCATACCCTTCGTTTTTCAGAGATTTAAGGCTATAAATATATCTGTCTTCTGACTCCGCAATAAGTTAAAATTTTGAGTCCTTCTCATACTCTTCATATCTATGCTTTTAAACCTGCAACCTGACCCTGCGTATTTTTGGGATTTAGTAGTCTTTGTACTATAAAGTGGCCTGGCAGAAGATACACACCCCCTTTTCATCCTGTTTGTGAAGACATGTGGCTGTGATGCCCAGGAGTCTGCCACTCTGAATTGCCCCTGTAATCCCACATGTAAATCACTGAGTCAGGCTGACCTCGGGAAAGGTCTGGAGGACAAGCTGGAGTCAGAAATATAGTCAGGCCTAAGTGCTCTGTGGACCAGGAGCTTGTAGCTTAGGGCAGCCCACCCTGCTGCTCAAAGCAATGATGAATGAGAGCAGCTCCTTGCTGAGCTGAGCTCTCCTTACCCTGTGGCCAGGTCCAGAAGGTGCAAACCTGACTTAGTGCACTTTTAGTTCCCTTCAGCCTCCCTGGGGGTCCCTGGGAAGCTACTGGGAGTACAGTCTTTTCCTGAGATATTTCTTCTTCATTTCCCAATTTTGCTGTATACTCACTGCCCAATTATTCAGAGAAAGGGTGAGGTGGGATAACCTAGATAAAGAATCGTGATCTAAAAAATGTGTAAATGAGGCTATAAGAACACACCGTGTTCACCTTCACTGTCAGCTCTCTAAAAAGAAGAGCTTTAACCAAAAGTAGGCAAAGCTGTTCCTGAGGTGGGCATAAAACACCTTCTGTTATAAGCTCCATAACAGAGGCATCAGCTGGAGGCAGGGCCTCATTAATCCACAGCTTGAGTAAGTGTATGTACATTTCAGATCATGTCTCATTTTTAAATTAAAGAGAAAATCCTGTTCATTGAAAATGAAGCTGAAACATTGTTTAAATGTGATCTGTTCTGGGATCTCCTTGGAAATGTGGTAGTCATGTCCTTATGATACTCTCTGATAAAATGAATTGATGAATACATATATTACTGCATCAGTATCACTGCAATTAGAACAGATGACTATGTTTTATTTCTTATTAGGGAAAATATTTTGTGGTATCTTGAGTACATTCAAACAAGGTATTTATCAAGAGCTTAGATGCTGCTTCACTGTTGACTGTTTCTAACCATTGTTAAATGCTCATAAATCTATACATACTTGGAAAAAATTAACTTTTCACAGCTAAGAACTGTATAGGAACTGTGCCAAACCAGACAGATTTGCTTTTTTTCTGGAGAAGGTGAATACTCTATGCATTTGAGAGAGGGATTCTGCCATTTCTGTACTGTTGCACATAAGTGGAGGAATACCTTTCCTCTGGACAACTTCAGAAATTGCTTGTGCATTTTATCCAATGGCAATTTAAAAACTTTTAAGTGTTAAGGGCAGGGCAAACCAGGATAATACTTTAAACACTTTAAATACTTTTATAATTTAGACTGTTAAGATATATTCACTTTTTTATTGTATACAAGGAAGCTTTTTGGCTATAATGCATAGTGCAATACCCTGAAAATGTTGTTTCCAAGCATTTTCATTTAGATCCAAAGGGAGCATTGCCTTGTGGGCAGGAGATGCTTCTAGAAAATATTAGTTTTCTCAGATTTGAAAAGGAATCAAACTGAATATCCTGTACTGGTGTTGAGGTAGCTAGTGACAATCTAAAAATGAGGGTGTTAGACAGCAGTGGCTCCACAGGAGAGTTTGCCATCTGAGCTAGCCCCCGTTCCGTGTGGTCTCAGTGAAGCACTGAGCTGCAGAGGAGGGCACTGGCTGCCCCCATGCCTGTGGATGCTCCTCACTGCACTGGATGTCTGCAGTGCTGTCAGAGTCCTGTAGGAAGGAAAAGTGCTGAGCAGGAACTCAGTCACTCCGTGCTTGCAGAAGGACCCATTTGCGGTTCAGTGCCTGAGGGGCAAAGAGGGAGGAAATGGAGATATCAGAGCCAAGCTAACAAAATCCCGTTTCAATTTGATCTTAGTCTCCCTCTGATATCTTTATATCCCTCTTTCTGTTTCTTTTATTTGACAGAAATGGGAATCTTGAAAGGAGATGGGTAGGTTCTAATCCAGGCTTTTAGGAAAAAGAGGGAAACCCAAAAGCATCAAAGCATTTGGCAGCAGTAAATTAAGATAATATTTTGAAGTTTAATTTAGTAAAAATGCAAAATAAGTTATTGAGAGGAGCAAGACAACACACACTTTCATATTGGCTAATGTCAACAGTTTCCATAACCATTACCATTTTACAGAATTATTCCTGAAATGCCTTGTTTCACCTTATGAAAAGAAGTCTCCGTTCTGAATTTAGGTGAAAAAATCTTTGCATGTTTAAGATCCAGTAATAGGTTAGCAGCTTTCACATCTGCTCTTGAATGTGACCCCCACCCCCCCGCATGGCCACAGTGCTCTCATTCCACTCACATCTTTCCCTACTTGGCCTTCAGACAGTCTCTTCTGCTGAGATTAAACCCCAAGTACTTCAATTCTGACATGTGTTCAAAATAATGTCAGTCTTAAAAAGAACATTTGGAGAATATACTAAATGAACAAATAATGAAATGTGGTTTTGTAAAATTAGAACATCCATAAAATACACTGTCTTTATTAGCATCTGCAAATGCTGTTCAGGGTATTACACATATTTAGGAGATAAGGAAAGATTATCTTGCCTTGGCCTTATAAAACACTGTGAGGACAGCATGTCATTGCTGCAAAATACTTACAGGGAAAATATGTTAAGCATTGCATTTCTTAAGCCACAAATTAGGAGTTTCTTGTTCTTGTGTTGACCCTTTATTGGTTTGTCTTGTACAGAGTATCATGTAATTCCTAGGCTTTGTTTGGAAGGGGAGACCAGAGAGGAAGATAGCACACCCAGGGTTAGAGTGCTGGCAGGGCTGGAGAGGAACATGCAGACTTACACGTCCCACAGAACAGCCTGCTCTGTGCAGCCCAGTCCAGTGGGGGCTCACCCTCAGCCCCATAAAGAGCTATTCCCAGACATACAGAGTTAAAAAGAAATGATAAATAGTTACATTTTGGAAGAAATTACTTTGACTTTTGTTTACACTGCTAATTTCTGTAATTTATAACAAAAATTAACCAAGCCAATCACACAATTAACTGCTGGTTCCTTTTATTATATTGGTATGCAGTACTGTTTTGCTCTTGTTTTAATGGATGTGGCAACATAACCCCATGGTGGATTCATTATATAAATCCAATCATTTTTGATCAGACAGTAGATTTTAAGTCTGCAGTAAGACTGGCATCAGTTTGGCACATCTCTGTGATACCTGATCAGCTGTCTGCCTCCAGCTCCCTCAAGGCAGCCAATAAGCCAGGAACACATGAGAGCTGGCAGTGATTAAAAGGGCAGAACAACTGGAGAATAAGGTTTAATTGCTAGTGCCTCACTTGTGCCAGAATAATACTATGTGCTCTGACTCATCAGATTCAAATACTTCTAACTACAGTGCTGTGTTTTGTGAGAATCGAGAGAACGTTTGACATGGAGAACAAATGGGAAATTGCTCACAGCACTTAGGCACTATCCCTGCCCTGCCATGGTGCTTTGATTGGCAGTCTAAGTATAATGGGATAGCAAATTTCTGACTTCTGCAGAAAGCCTTTAAGATGGCTGTCTAGTACACAATGATCTGTGATTGTGAAGCTCTCGACCTGAGGACTCAGATGTGGTGATTTCCAGAGTGATATTGCCAATAAAGTGTTCTGCTGAATCACCTCCAGCTCCTTCACCACTGTCTTTCCTACAGATGAAGTGTAATTACTGCTGACTCACACTAGCACATACAGCCTGTGAATTTCAGGCAGGGCAGGAGGTGAGAATGGATCCACAGCAAGTTTGGGAATCGAGGATGCATGACAGGAAAATTGCAGGAAGCCCAAGAACAGGAGCAAGCAGAATTATTGTGTCACCTGACCAACAGAATTGAGAGCTATCCAAGAGAAATCTTAACTGTTTACTGCATGTTCAAGAGTTGGAAATTCAGCTGGATATTTAAAAATAGCTCCTTCTGCTTCAGAAGCAGTCTTTGCACCAAGAATATATTTTTTAATTGTGTTTGAAATATTCAGGCCTGCAGAAACATGAAAACAGGTGAAATGGTTTAGATCAACCACACCTCCATCTTCTATTCCACTCCTTGCTCAACAAAATTCAAGTTTGATTTGTAGCTCTGGCCTTGCTGAATGAAGGAGTAGAACGCCTGTGAAAGAAGTGAGAGATAAAAATATATGTATTTCTCAGTTTTGTTTCCAGATCAGTGAAATTAGCGGGAGGCTCTCAGCACTCATCTCCCCATCACTGGTCCATCTGTCAAATGTAGGAGTAAAATAGATGTCTAAGAGGAAGCAGATGCTGGCAGTACAACTATTTCAGCATCTCCTTGGAGCAGAGGAATATTTCCTCTAGAAGCACTGAGCTGCAGCCCAGCCCTCAGTTGCTCAGCCTTCCCCTTACCCCGTGTCTGGAGCTGCCTGGGCTGTGCTTGGCAGCCGGCGTGGGAAGTGAGGAGCTGTGGCGAGCACTAACGGCCGGATGGTGGAAAACATCCAGGGACTTCAGTCCACGGTCTGTCCTTTTTCACTTTTGTGCTTCTTGCCACTTTGAGAGGCAGCCACGCATATCCCAATTTTACTGAAGGCCAGAGACACTTAATTTGCACCATTATGTGAAGGAAAATCCAAACTGTCCAAGAAATCATGTGGGCTCCTGGTGTTGAAAAGGAATGCCCTTTGGAGAACAAAAGATGCTTGAAAGTAAGAGCCAAAGTCACTTCCAGCAGGACTGGCATGAGCTTAGGAGGAACTGCCCTACTGACACTTCTCCCTCACCAGCATAATCACAAACCCAGCAAATTCTTAGTAACATGAAAGGTTATTTGTGGGAGGCCAGAACTTCAGCTGAGAAAGAATCCCAAACCACCGTGCAGATTTGTCTCTAGAAAGGCACACAAATAAACCCTCATGAAAATTACTTCAGGAGCTGCTTTCTGTTCTCTAAAACTTGTGACTCAGAGCAGGAAAGGCAAGAAATTGCTCTGACAAAAATTGATACCATTGTGGAAAAACCCACCACTGTCCCAAGATTATTTTAAATCTGTGGCAAATGAGCCTCTGGCACCTAAGCCTCAGGTTATGTACCTGTGAATGACACTGCTCTATTTACCAAAAGAACAGTATAAAAATAGAGTTAAAATACTAGGAATTTATTCTGGTTTCTAGTCATGCAAGGGTGGTGTGGTAACCCTGTTGTCTGAGAAAATCCTTCAAAAATGTCATGAGAAACTTTTTTGTGAGTACTGCTTTAATAGTTATGCCTTGAGGGTTTAAAAAATATTCAGTAAACAAGACAAATTGAAAAATAGGTAGAATGGTGTCTGGAAACTATCTGTAGGCCACTTCAAATAGCAAACACTAGAGCTCTCAATAATGTTCCACTGAAAGTGGAACACTCTCCTTATTCTCCTTATTGTTTTAATTAAAGATTTTTAGTTTTGTACATCAGAAACATCCAGTGAAAATCATGGGGTTTTACTCTTTCCTCAAACCACTTGATTGCCAACTGCAGGTATCAGTAAAACTGCAACCCAGTCCTTTCCCTGGCCTATAGACAAAACCACTCTTCTCTTGTCTCCTGAAATAACACTTCAACAGATCTCCATGCCAGCAATGAACATTTGACAGGGCTTTTTTCCACAGCTTCCCTCTCCTCCAGCTGCTGCTGTAGCTCCAGAGAGACTTCTGCCTCCACCCCTCTGGGCTGCCCTGCAATGGGCTCTCTTCTCCCCACTCTGCTCACACTGCAAGCTGTGTTCCTTGGGCCCTTCTGGCTTTATGTGCAGGTCAAGGACCGCTTTCTCTATTGCTAATCTAAAAACAGAAGGCAGCAAATACGCTTTACATTTTTAATTCTGCATGTCAGCAATGCCAGGCATTAAATCTCAGAGCTGAGAAGTCTTTGAAAAGGCTCCCAGGAGGAATAAACAAACACTGGAGGGGCTAATATAATCCATATGGAAAGGAAGGAGGGGGGGGAATATTTTGCATTTGGAATTCACTCTGCTCTTGCTGCCCTAACAAGATAATTAACTATAAATATATGTCTCTGCCTAATTATTCCTTGTAAAGGTATTGCAATATGTTCACCGGTGGCTAAAGAGGGCATTAGTACTTACCTCTGAACCATAGGTCCTAAAGGATAAAATTTTCCTTCTCTAAGGAGCTTTTAGTCCAGGAAAGGTGACTGATTATATAAAATGACTACACAGACTTCCCTTTGTGATTCTGTGATTCAGAGTCACCTCTCTTTGATTCTGTGATTCTTCATCACTTCCATGCTGAGAGAAGGTAACTCTTTCCCATACTAGCACAAGAGACAAGAAAGACTACAGGGTGAACGACTTCACAGCCACCATGACCCTGCCCTGGGCATTCTCCTGGAGCTGGCAGGGGTAAGATGGGAGTTCTAATAACCAGCTAGCAGGATGTGATCTTAGAAACACATTTCATCCCTCTTTGATTTTCCCCTTCTGAAGCATGAGAGGGAGAAATCCAGTACGACCTTCTCTGCCAGTAGGCTGCTTGAGGTTGTAGTTACATGACACTTTAACTTGCACATGCCCAAGATGTAAATTTGCTGCATTTGTATGATGTTTTATATTTGAGGTAGCATATTTTTCACTATATAGAACAAAATGAAATGTTATTTATGTAATTGATCTTGAGAATAATAATACAATAATAGACATTTGCCGTTCACTGAAAATAAGAAATACCATTTTTTCCTAATAACTACCTAAAATGGATATTGGAGTTGAGTTCTTCTTCATTCAGCTGCTCATGGATTTTGTAATAGAGGAGCATACTCTTAGTGTAGTGCCTGTTTGCTTTCTTCCAGCTGAGCAGAGATGCTCTGTACCACAGCTGTTACTCCAGCAGGGTCTGCACTGCACTCAGCACAGCCCCAGCTGCTTCTCTGTTGGTGACTTGACCTCATGCTTTCACCATGATTCAATGCACAAAATTGGGCAACTAGTCCCAGTACACCTAGGATGCAGAGATAGGGGTCTGTGAAACATCCCTTTTGTTTTTATTCAGCATGACAAAGGTTTGATTTGGAGGAGAAGGAATGTCATTCTGTTAATTAGCAAACCACCATTATGTGTGCCATACAAGCAGCATCTGCTACACCTGTTTTCTCAGGTGCAATATTCACCCACCACCCCCAGGATGACATCAGGCTTGCAGAAAATTTGCTTCAGCAATATCAGCTATCCCCAAATCATAATTTCCATCTCCTGCTACTGGCAGAGGCTCTTAGTCCCTGTCCTTTGGAGCTATGACTGATCCTAACTCAACCTATCTCACTTGCTGGGGTCACCATTGCACCAGCAGACGGTTCTTTTGTACTGGAATTATCCTGCCAGGTGTCCTTCCTGAACAAAGATGATGACAGACCTCAGAAAGTGATATTTTCCAGAAATTCAGACAACCATGGTCTTTCAGAAGATTATGGCAGGTAAGAAAAGGAGGATTTTATAGCCTCATAGAAAAAGAAACGAAACTCTAGGACTGTGGAGGGTGGTTTGAAAATTAACTTTTCTGGACTTCCCAATGCAGAGCAAAGGGAAATGTTTTTGGTGGTGCAGCTGCTCAGGTGATAGTTACAGACAGAGAGACCACAGGCTGGTTTGGAACAATGTGACTGCTCCAGGAAAACAAGAAAGCGGAGCAGAAAATATTAGAAGGTCTTCCATTACGTGCCTTTTCTAGATGGAGAGTGTGAAGGGTATCAATATTTGACACGTGGCTATGTCACCTGAACACAAAAATTATCTTTAGCTGTCCCCATCCAACTCTGCAGCTCCTGTGTGTTTCTGTGCTGTATCAGTGTGTGACCTGAGTTTCTGATGGGTAGAAGGGGCATGGCTGGTAATGGCTGTGGCTGAGCTCTGAGTTTACAGACAAATCTATTTTCCTGGGGTCAGTAGATTTTCTATGGCACTCAGAGCCAAGTCAAAGATGTCTGTGCTGTACCATAACATTCTTGGTACCTCACCTGCAGTGTGTAATTAGCTTGAAATTGAGAACAAGAACAAGGGATTTGGTTTTTTGCTTTGTTGGTATGTTATGGGTTCTTGTTTGAGGGTTGGTATATCTCTATAAATTCTATTCACTTTTGGGCCAAAGTAGGGCTGGACACTTTGACAATTTGTCTGTCACCTGGTTCAATATTGATCCAGCTCCAGGAAAGGAAAACCAGAGGGAGACTATGAGTGAGAAGGCAGGAGAAAAAGACAAATCTCTGTGAAGAAAAGCACTTTAAAAAACACAGACAAACAAAACCAAAAGAATGCACACAAAAAAAAAAAAAAAAAAAAACCTCATTGACCTTCCACTTATTTCAGTTAATTATTCTTACTGCATGCTCTGGATTCATCTGTTAAAATGTTGTTTTCCAAAGGGATAACAGTAAGAGATATTTTTTTGAAAAAACAATTAAGATACTTGCTTTTGGTATAACAATTTCACAGATTTGACTTCATGGTTAACTACTGCTGTGTGTGTGATTCAGGGATGGCAGGGACTTTCAGGGCAGGAGTTCTGCTGTGTGAAGGTTTTTGTTTTGTTTTCCCATTTTTGCAAGCAAGGGGAATTGCCTTAACATGCTCATTGCCACCAAATCTGTAGCAACAGCCACTTTCATGTTGTTCCTGAAAGAAAGATTTGAAGTGCTGTAAGTCCAAAACCGTAAAAAATATTACAATGACCTGAAATATGAAGAGATAGCAGATGTTTTCCCTCAATAACACCTATGAGGCAAATAATTTTATTAAATTCTTCCCCATTTATTTCCTTTTACAGTATAGTAAACTGTAGACCAATTTCTTTGCCTGGCACCCTTAAAGTTTCCTCTATGCTATTTTTGATTGCTTGTTTGATGCTCAGTCTTTTCCCCTGAATCTGGATGTTAGCTTATTGTAGCCATAATCCTGCTGCCAGTCCCTGCTGCCAGAGAGCCGAGCCTTGAGCTGTTGTGCAGCCTTGTTTTCCCTGCTGTGCCCAAAGAGCACTGAGGCTGTAACACAGGTCCACCACTGCTGTGTGTTCAGGCCTAAGAGCAGCCCCACCCTGCCGTGCTCAGGCTTGGCCTTACCACAATTAACCCTGCTATTTTCTACCTCGCTGTTTGAAAGGTTCACTTACCAAAATTGACAGTGGCCCACCTGCAGCGAGCACCACGAAAACAAATGTCAGTAGGCTGCCTCTGCACCAATCCTGTCATGCTCATGTGGATTTTGTTACTGGAGCAGAGAATGCTGCACTTCACACAGAAGAAAGGAAAGCTCACTAAGTTAATGACTCTTCCAGAAAAGGGGTAAACAAAGGCTGGAGTGATAGGAGTAGTTTGCAATATAGGAAGGAGGAACAGGAAAAAGACAAATGTTTTAAATGGAGGAAATGCCATTGTTAGAATAAATGATCAGTGAAGTGCATCAATGATTCAATTTTCCCAGCTGTCATGAGCTTCACAGACAGGCTCTCGAGCACTGCAATGAGCTGTACATTCCCCAGACCTTTCTGAGTGAGATAGATGAAGCCAGCTGAGCAATGAAAAATAGGTATTGAAATGTGCTAAGTTTTCGCTGGTGACGTTGAGGACCACACCATAAGGCTTTTGCCAGAGCTAGTCAAGAGTGATCATTCTGCATTAAGGAAAATTCAAAGGTTTAACAGGTTCTTTCCAAACAAGGATGGAAAGCCAAAATGTTCATTTTAATGAAATGAAGTGTTACATGGCCTGGAGAAGGGATGTGGGGAGAGGAGAGAAAGCTGTTCTTTGCTCTCAAGCCGTTAGACTATTGTAAAAAGAAAGATATAGGTAAGTGTTTCTTCTTGTCTATGTGGAATAAAACAAGAAGCTAAGAGTTTAATTTTAATCAGGCTTACCTGAGGAGGCTGTTAAAATGAGGAAAGAATAATTGGAAGCCACCATAACTGCAAGGCTGTAAAAATAGGTGTAGCAAATGCCAGCCAGGAAAGTCTGAAGTACAGGTAGTTCTTAAAACAGGAGCAGAGATCTCTCAAGAGGATTTAGTGCATTCTTACTTTCTTTTATTTAAGCCTCACGGAAATATTTTATTCTTGATTACATTTAATTTTAAATCTCAGAAGTGTCTGAGAGAGATGGGAGTTGTTGCTTTATTTAATACTATATTGCATATTTAATACCGTAACATCTACCACATTACCATCAATACACCAGATTTACCATATAAATTGTGGTGACTTGCTTAATTATATTTAACTACAGAAAAAGACATTCACTAATTGCCCATGAAAATTCTAATTATGTTCTCAGGAAATGTTCAGATGCTGATCTTCCAGCGTGATAGATCTTTGTTAATATAAAACACCAGCAAATTTTAATTTAATTTTGCATGGCAAAATTAGATCTAGTTTCACAAAAGTGAGCATAGCTATTAGGAATCCAACTTGAAACACTCACGTTTGAAGAATAAAGTCTGTAAGCAGTGTGACACCCATAGGCTATTACTGAAAGTCAGACACTGCAGAGGTATAGGAGTGAATCCAGTTATTCACTGCTGTCACATTAGTGGAGGAAATACAGACCTACAGTGCAGCTGAAAAATTGACTTCCTGAGAGAATGAGATGATGCCACAGGTTGCAAGCTTTTCTCTCAAGGACCACATCTGCTTTATAACTTCAGGTTTTGGAACAGATATATCTGAAAGGGCAGCATCTAAGATGCTATGACAATTTTCCAATGGTGATGTTTTTCTCAGTGTTTGATAAAAAGATTTGTAAGATTAGTATTTTTCTCAGTTAATACACTTTAGCATTGCTAATACTTTTCTCCAGGGGCCTGTTACCTTTTTGATGGATGCGAGCTTTAGCGTTAAATATGAGCTGTTTTAAAAGAGGAAGGAGTGAAACTGTGTTGCTTTGGTACTGAGTGGAGAAAGGAGAAATCCTTTTCCCTTTCAGGTGGGGGAGGGCTTTGAAGCTGCTGAGTGACACCACAGCACCACATTGACTCTCTGCTGGGCAAGTAGGACGTTGCAAGGCTTCTTTGCAAAGCAGATGGCTCAAAGCCAAGGCTTGGTCAAAGGAATCTGTCTCCTAGTATTTTTAAGTGATTTATGTCTCAGTCAGGAGCAGGGCAGTTGGGCTGGTCTCAAAGCCTGGCTGGAGGATAAGAAATTCTGCTTTTCCTCATGCTAGAGGGCTTCTGCATTGCCCAGTAGACTTATATCTGGTTTGTTGAAGACAAATTTCCCATTGAGGCAGAGCAGCCTTCAAGTCATTTAAGATACAAAACACTCTTTAGTTCACATTTTTTTCCTAGAGCAGGGACCAGAGGTGGTCCAATATATAGGCACTCCTTCCCACTAAGACCTAGGTACTTAGTAAATGAGTCTGAGATTGGTAGATGGGCTCTGTGTCCAGCCATGTGGAAGTACTAAATTAATTCCTCAGGTCAGCAATTTGCTGTTAGCTCCATGTCTTCTGCCTTTTGGGAATTGCTTTTCAACAATTAAAGCTAGATTTCTTGCTGGAAACCCTTGACTTTTTGTGCAGCAGACCAAATTAAACTGCATCTTGTCAGTGAGTTAATGTACTGAAAAATGTCCCTCTGTACAGCTGTCCATGGCCACGGAGGAGAAGTAGGGGTGTCCTCTGCCCACGCCCCAGGGGACGAGGGTCCTTGGAAACCACCCCACCCTTCTCTCCATTCTCAGTGCCCATGAGGCCACGCTGCAGCATCAGAGGTGCATGGCTGGCTCAGAGCACACACTTTGTTTTGCAGGGAGGCCTTTGGGACTGATGGCAGTTCTGTGGATTCCTGGGTACAACCTCCCACAGCCCTAAACAGCAGCACGGCTGCAGGAGGCAGCACAACTAGCCAAATTGAGGTAAAATCAAGCCAGAAAACATTAAGTGCTGCTGTCTAGGTTCACCCATCCACACATCACATATGCTCTAGCTCACCAGGTAAGTCTGGCCCTCAGATTAAAAGGCACTCCTGCCAGACTTGCCCACAGCACAGCAAGATCCTTGACAAAATCTGTCAAACCAAAATATTATATTATACAAAATAAATTTAATAAGGTACAATGTTTTTTAAAATGATACAACTTGCAAGGTGAATACTTCCAAGGATCTCTCATTTAGTGAAGAGCTTGGATTTCATTTTCAGGGTAATGCCAGCTTCTGACCTGAGATGCCATACCACAGCCAGCTTTAGCAGATC
This sequence comes from Parus major, assembly GCF_001522545.3. Lineage (NCBI taxonomy): Eukaryota > Metazoa > Chordata > Aves > Passeriformes > Paridae > Parus > Parus major. Next base: position 15,312,862 of record NC_031775.1, read on the forward strand.
CCATAGCACAGAACAAACTGGCTGTACCTTGTATCACAGCTAAGTCTGTTTTACAGAAGCTGAGAAAATAGATAGATTGAGCTAACACAACCAGAGAACCAGATATATCAAAATAAAATTTATTCTTAAAATGGCTAGTTTACACATAACAACAAAGGTTACATAAGGAAAAGTGCAATTAGTGGAGGAGGCTTATTTCACCTTAGTATTTAACATCTCGCTGCACTGCAAGTAGCTTCACACTCAGGCTATTATACTTCTTAGCCATGGACAAAAATGTGATTTATGTTTTGATGTTAACATCATTTCTGTATAGATAAAAGGTGTGCCAGCATTCACACCTTTTGAGCATGTACAGGACAATTTCTCACACAAGTGTTGCATGAAACCCAGCTCAGAAGCTAAATTATAAGCATACAAAATATATATTAGTTTACTAAAGTCTAAAAAAAAATTTAAAATGAGGTCAAATAAACCAGAACAGTTTTCTACGTGCAAGCCTATATTCAGTCTAGGAAAAAAAATAGTAACAACCCTGCTCTTTTAAAGAAATTAGCTCTCACAAAGTGCAGCTAATTCACTGTCTTCAATATGAAGGACCTTGCCTATGTTACTTGTGAAAAGTCACAGCTAATGATGCAACTAGGAGCAGGACACTCAACCATCAGATGCTGTAAGGTTAGATCAGGTGATGAGTGGAATCACCTAATGATACTACAGAGTAGAAAATTCACAAGCCGCTTTATTTTGTTGCCTAACCCTATTTTTGACATATTAGGGTGGCTTTAAAATCTTTTCAAAGGCACGTTTTTCTTTTAAGATTGAAAGGCAACCATCTCCCTGCTAAATAAGCAGGATGGTGAAGACAAGGTTATCTATGATACGAAATGCAAGGCTTCACAAAGACAGTAAGGACAGAGATGCCTTCTTAAAGCAGTGGTCACTTCTACTACTCACTTTGCATCATTTTCTTTAGTCTCCTTTTTATCCCATAGATCTTTCTCTGAGATTTAGAAAAATAGCTTTGGAAAGAAGTAATTAGAACATTGCACATCTCCAAGTTATGTAGCACATTCTACCTCTTCCCATTTTCCCACTTTTCCATTATCCTCTCCTTAACATGCATTAAAGCCACAAATCTTTGCCATGCATCCCTACCTGCCTTTGCTACAAGCATGTAGAGGGTCACAGCAAGCCTCCTGACAGCATCTACTGCACTCCTGGTAGGTACAAAATGAGTTGTGACATTCTGTTTCCATCCCTGTGCACACACACATACTCTCACACACAGCTACCACAGCTTGCTGAGACACCACTGCCTTCCATACTACTTTGCAATTCTCTCTCCTAGTGACCCAGGAGAGCTGACAGCAGGAAGAAAGCAGCATATACTTGAGATATAGGCAAGCTACTCCTACAGTACATAGCATACACATAAGTTGCACCTTGGTTTTCTTTCCTTCCAAGGATAAGGTTTGGCTAAGAACTTCAGGAGCATAATATGGTTTAGTAAGTCCCACAGTCTAATGAACTTGGATTTGTTCAGATAGCAAACAAAACCTGCCAGGTGGTTTCACCATGGTTCCACCATGCAGTATGTGAACTGGCACTGTTTTGTTGCCAAATGGTAGTGTGGATCACCAATATGGTAATGAACTCTCAATCTGACCCAAGCTCTGCCACTGAGGGAAGAGGCCACTGGACAACCTTGGACTGCCCAGCTGATCAGGTTCTCTCTCTTGTCTTCTCCTTGAAGTCTGCAGATCTACATAGCCTTCCTTGGCAGATGGTACCTGAACACCATTAGGCTTCCACTCTGTGTGTACAATTTTGTAATTCTGACCCTCGTTATTGTCCCAGAAGGTATGTTCTCCACTTTGGTAAGAAATGCAAAACTCTATCTTCTCTTCAGAGGAAATGGCAGGAGGGAAATCAATGGTGAATGAGAAGGTATCATTTTCAAAATCACTGTAAACATTGTTCATGTACACACACTCAACATCTTTGTAGGTCTTCCACGTATCGAAAGTAATACGAACCTGAACCTTTTTTTCATAGCTCACATTTTTTACTTTCACGGTGCCTGACAGCACCTTCTCTTGCAGGGTGCAGGTCTCCAGGCAGACCATGTTCTTCTGCAGAAGGTTCCTGAAGTCCAGGTAGTCAGCTGAGGGCTGAGGGAAACCCAGAATCAAGTTTTTCTCCTCATGGAGTTTTATGTCCTCAATGCCTAAGAGGTCAAACTGCAGATCCCACAAAGGGGGCTCCTGGAACTCGGAGAAGGTGTGGATCACTGTCAGGGACAGCCCCTTGGAGTCTGCAAACACGACGTGCTTCTTGGCTCGGGCTGGCGAGTGGTTCCAGTCACTCTTCTGATCGTCAGAGTCACGTTTCACGTGAAGGCACGGCCTGAGAGGTTTGAGTCTGTTCACAAAGTTGTTTCTTTGGCAGTCCTCGAGGGGGCTGAGAAAGCTCTTCAGCGGTGGAGAATGGGCTATGCAAATTCGCATGGCCATATCCACAGGCATGATGGAGCTGGGCAAGGGTCTCGGGTCCAAGATCTGTATCATTCTGAAGGGAGAAGAAACACAGGACGTTATCATTTATTACATCAGATAAGAAGCTTCTCAAGAATGTGTATTTACTTCATCCATTCTCTTAATCATTCACAGCCTCATCTCTATATTGCTTTAAACAATATAGCCTAAATCAAAATTGACAGTTCTACCTAAGGAACCAGGGCGAGACTAGTCAATCATTTCTTGCCAATCCTAAACTTCTTCAATTCAAATCTACTCTCCTTCCTTTATCTAAGCCTCTGAAAAACAGATTTTAGTGAAAGCTAATTGAACATATTTTCTTGAAAATACAGAAAAGAACATTTAGTAACAAGTAAAACAGATCCAATTAAAGTGGAAGTGCTCATCCACTTGAATTTCCCTCTTAGAGGCCCTGAATGAGGTTTTAAAATTCCAACAAGCTGGATCAGCTGCTTCATCTCTGAGCACAGGCAGCACTGTATAAAGCAAGTTGCCTATCCCATCGGAGCATCAGATGGGATTCTGTGCATCTTCATGCAGAACCATCATTCTGTGGCTCTGAACAACTATTAGTCATTCTTTTTAGGCACTTGTTTAGTTGAGTAAAAATACTAAAGCACCTTTAGAAATATTTTTATGGGCTATGAACCAGGTCTAAGTAATAGGGTTCTTTGCACAGTTAATGTCAACTGCTGAGCGAAGCAGGGAAAAAAGCAGGAGAAGAGAGTGGCATACTATTTTTTCACCTCATTAGGATTCAAGAATTGACTTTAAAACAACTTTTGGTAATCCCTAAAGACCATGCTGAAAGTCTGCTGCAAGTATTCAGTAAGAATGCTACAGTCCTATTTGTAAAGAATTACTCATAGCCCTCCCTCTCAGATGATGGATATCAAAATTACTGTGCAAGGCCATGGCCCACTCAAGGCCAGACAGCTTGATTGTTTCTAAGGAGGGGCTTCAACTCTGTACCACATCTCTGCTGAGATGGATGCAGTCCGTGTTGGAAATGCAGAGTTTTGTTGAGTCACAGAAAGGCATTTGCTTTGTCACTTAAATAAATTGCTTTTTGCTTCCCAGGGTTCTCACTGGTATTCCAGAGCCTTGCCAAAAATAAAGCAGAAACTGCACTGGCCTCATCTTTTTTTTTTTTTTTTTTTTTTTTTTACTGTGGAATATTTACCATAATAAGCAGTAGGAGGAGAGTACCCGAATCAAATTAATCAACTTTTGCTT